>NW_006239302.1:353718-390743 GCF_000226075.1 Solanum tuberosum | reverse complement strand
AGGGGGGGGGGGGGGGGGGGTAGAATGTGTTTCTAAACACACTTCTCTACCCAAGATTCTGACTTTTAATGTATCTAGTTGATTTTGATTCATAAATTTATGTACAGTGTCTTCGTTTCAACTTTATGATACATTACAATTTTATCATGTGCAATGTATCGTATTCAAATATTAGTTTTGATACATAACACTAATTTATTGAGATACAAATATACATAACTATTACAAATTTCATTATTTTTTACTACCAGAGACATACACATATACATATTCAACTAGAGGCTATGTATCTGTAGACATTATCAAATATTATTTTTTATACATAAACACTAATGTTTTTAATAATATCAGTTTGTATCATATTCATAGTTATGTATATGTTTGTTATGTGTCCATCATAATTATGTATCACCATGTTGTTACGTATCTACAACACTGTTTTATAACTAAATCAGTGTATCATATTCATAGTTTTTTCTTTTTTGTATATGATACATAACTATGTCAAAATGTTGAATTGACTATGAATCAGATGTTATTATGTATCTGCAATCTTCTGAGTAACATTTTAAGACATAGTTGCACCACTTGTTTAATTCATGTATGTCAAATTCAACAAATTTCTAACTTTATTATATATAGCAAATACATATCAACTAGCCACAGTGTCGTGCACCAATCACAAAAAAAAATGCTATTGAGAACAATTACATGTATAATATATCTTTTATAAACTACAATATTTTTCAATTAGAATAAGATACATAAATAATAATGTACCACGCACAATTTTATGGGCATGATACGTAAATAGATAAAAATACATATAAATCCAACCAGTTAACCTATCAATTTTTTGTTCTTCTACTTTTCCCGTTTCTTTTACTCTGTAGAAGTAGTGAGAGATCGAATTTCATTTAGTATACAAGTATATGGTCAATGTCGATAGAGGAGGAAAACGCCATAGAGGTGGTTGCAGCGGTGCGAAATGAGAGGTTGAGAGCCCTAAAAAAACTCAAGACCTTCTTCAAACCACAGACGATGATAGTAACAAGACTAACAAACATATTCATGTCTTCTCCAAAATTTCAACAATTTTGAATCAAAATTGAAAGGATCTTCGATGGACTGGGAGAAGAATTTTGAATCTCAAAATTTTCGACAATGGTGAATCAAAATTGAAAGGATATTCGATAATCTGGGAGAAGAATTTTGAATTTTTCAAAATTGAAAGAATCTTCGAAGAACTGGAGAAGAATTTTGATCTCAATTTTTTCGTCAATTTTAAATCAAAATCGAAAGGATCTTCGATAAACTGGGAGATTCACAAAAGAAATTATTTGTCCAACAACTATTCTATCACTTTTGTATTGTTTATAACTGACCTCGCTTTCCCAGACTTCTGAATGTCTCAACAAAATAGAGATATTCATCATGTATCAACTACTATTTTTGATTTTTTTTTAATTTGTTAAGATTTGGGAGAGATTTGAGAGGACAAAATTTGAATATTGAATTGTTTGAAGCTGTTACGATTTGGGAGAGATTGATATCAACTTGATTTGCGTGATTTGGGATAATCACATTCAATTTTACGTTCCCTTTCCTTTTAAATTGTAACTGATTTTTTTTTTAATGTATCAGGTATAATGTATCCGGCTAGATTGCTATGTATCCAGATGACACTAAATTTGAGAAATTTTTATAAATTGAAAAAGGATAGAAATAGGATGTAATTTGCTCGTTACACTATGAAATTTCTAAAGATTTTACATAATTTAAGGCCACCGTAAGACTCTACCACGGTGTTGGGCCCAAGAAGAAGTGATATACCAAGCCCTACCAAGTCTTGAGGCCATCGTGTTGGGCAAAGAAAAATGAATTCTAGTCAAAATCTCACCCAACCACGATATGGATTGGGCTAGTCTTATGGGCCAAAATTATTTTGCCGGTAACTGAATAAATAGTTATTATGTAGAGATAGTCCATGTATTATGTATGATATTATTTAGTACTGTGTTTGGTAGGATTTTGGACATATTTATAACTAATCCATGTATTAATTATCCCCTACATGGTATTATAGGATGTATTACTAATACCTATTTGGAGGTATAGTAATACACAAGATATAATACCATGGAATAAGTCTATGAAAAGATAAAAATATCCCTCAAATCATTTTAATTATTTTGTTTAAATTAACTTACAAATTATTTATAAAAAGTTGTTTGTTACTAAATAAATCCAATACAATCAATATCGTCTTTCTGATTTTAAAAGTAGATTGTTAATCTTTTTTAAATTGAGAATAGACATTGTGAGTGATGCTTACTAATATGACAATTATTTATCCTCAAATAATTTAAGTGAAAAAATAGCAAACATGACAACAAAATAGTTCTTCTATAATATTGTCCGACAATTATTCAACTTGACCCAATTACATAATAATTCAAGGTTATAATTGCAAAGAAACTTTTTATAAAGTTTTAATCCTAACACAAGATGAGGTGGAAAACAATGAACCAAACACTTGATAAAAACAAATCTTGCATTACTAATTCATGCACTACTAATCTCTCCACCAAACAACCCCTAAAAGTTAAATGTTGGGCCTGAGAAAATGATAAAATTAAAAGAATTATGTTAATTAAATCTTAATAAAATATATATATTTTATTTATGAATAGTATATAAATAATTTGTATCCATTTTTTAAATTTAAAACTAAACCAAACCACACCAAATAGTTTGAATTGCAGTTCTATTTGATTTGTTAAACATAAACATGAATAACCCAAATCGTATTTTGGTATTATTTCTTTTTGTATGTACGGGCGAAATGCTTTTATAAAGAATAAGAAAAACAAGAAAAATAAGAACGTGGATTAAAAAAATAGGTAGAAAACGGTTGAAGGTAATTAAATGAGAATCACAAGCACACCACCGGCCATGGGGACGATCGACTCGCATTCCGCAGTTGTAGCAGAAATTGGCACGACACCTACATATATCCACATAAAAACACAATCAGATTAAACTATAAACACAACCATTACATATTAACTAACATAATTAAATATTAAAAGTCTATATATAAACACATCATACTTTAATTAATTTGTTATAAACAGCTAGCGCGCAAACTAACCTGCACGTGATAAAACGGCAACCATCACTAAGTTGAACAAAAGAGCGACACTTAGGACACCTCTGCCATTTTTTACGCTCAGCAAGCTTACCAAAAACGACGTCGTTTTTATCCCTCAATGCCCCACTCTCCTCACATTGAAACACAGCATGCCATGGAAGCTTGCACTGGAAGCAAAATAATCTCTTGCAATTTGGGCACTTTGATCGCGTCGCAACGCCACCGCATTCATCCAAAATCAAAGCAGAACAGTTCCGATTAGGGCAGTAACACCGCGTCAACCCTAAAACAGAGTACTCACACAACTTTTCAGACCATTTATCAAACAGTTCAGAATCCACAAGATTCCGGCAACCGATTGGGTCTAAAAATTGGTTACAAGTCGGAAACGGACACGGAATTTCGATGACATTGTCAACAAGCTTGACGGAGATGTATCTTGTTATACAGTCAATGCAGAACGGATGAACGCAGAGATTTTGGTTCTTAAATTTTGTACTGGGTAACAACAAAGGCTCCATACAAATTTTGCAGCAGAATGGTTGAGATTCATCTGGCAATTCGTCTTCTTGGATTTTTTGCAATGTGTTCCCCATGATTAATGGAAAAACCTATTAGTTAGCGAAATTCATATTTATAAAAGCAGTACAAAATAAAATTAGATTAGGACTCAAAGAAACATATTTCAACTTTGAAATCTAATTACACATGAATTATCAAAGTTGTGGCAGAGGTTATAGCGGTTGCGGGTTATTCTGGGGTTCCAAAAAAAACAATTTGTAAATGGTTTTGAAGTAGAACTCAACTAGAAAACTTAATTACGTATTTTAAAAGTTACTTTGGCTAATTATATTTGTCATTGTCATAACCTTCTGGGAAAAATGCAAAAGAAACTACTGTACTAATTAATCTCTCTGTGTTTGAAAAGTTAATTTATTTTTTTTCCATATTTAGGAGAGCACTATATATATAATTATTGGTAGAGTATAGCAAATATTCACTCAATCGTATTAATTTGAGTTACATTATTTCCCGTAACAATTCAATCACCCCATAAAACAAATCCTTGACATATATGATTAATATTTTATTTTCTAAAAACAAGACAGTTCTATTTACGCCAACTTTTGTTTGTTTTTTTGTTAGGACTCTTACTACTTTTTTTTTTGTTAGGACTCTTATATGACAGCCAAAAATCACGACAGAGTTTTATTTTCTAAGAAACTCACGATAGTTTTTTATTTTAAATATGATAAATGAAAATTTGTCTATTACAAAGTATTTTAATGAAGCCCAAAAAGTTCAATCAACTTATTTAACGTGCTTTTATGGTATAAATATAAATTAGTGATAAAGGTAACAAGTGCCTATTTTAATTATAATTTAATATCAGCTTTAAGTGTGAATAAGTTATATTTCACTTTCATATGCTATATATACCTTCCTTATTTAGTACGGTAATTGCCGTGAACTTTACTAATATACCAAAAAAAAAGTAAAGAGGAACGTTCGCAGAAGTTTCCTACATTTATGAACCTATATTTTCTTACTAATTCAATGAAGCAAAAAGATTTTGCGCTTTACCAAATCTTTTTTCTCTCATATGAGTATGTGAAAAGAGGAATGGTCGCAGAAGTTTCCTACATCTATTAATTAACTGTTTATTATCAATTATTTTCGTGCATATTCATCACTCCCTCCGTCCACAATTATTTGGCAGGTATACTAAAAATAGATGTCCAAGATTAATTGTCAATTTAAACAATCAAGAAATAATTAATCATCTTTTTCCAATTCTGCCCTTAATGATAGTGTAGTTCAATTGAAAAGTTATGTAGACTTTTGGTATTCTTGGTATAATAGGGTTATATTAGTCAAATTACACCTTCTATTAAATTTTCCTTGAGGGGTGTGCATGACCTTACCCTGACAAACAATTGTGGACGGAGGGAGTATTATATCTATAGTTACTGAAAATAATATGAAATTGATATTTGAAAATCAAATTTATTTTTATTTTTGTGAATAATTTAATGTGAAAAATACCTTTTTAGTGTTTTAAAAAAATAAAAATAAATTAAACGTGCTTTCCGGAGTTCGCCCAAAAAAAAAAGACAGAAAACCATGGTCAAATCACAAATGCCCCTTTAAACTCTAGGGTCTTCTTTTCGTGTCCTGTAAGTTTATTGTATATGACCTGAACCGTCAATATGGGCTATAAGCCCATTGGGTCGGTCTGGTCTAACTCGTGATTTGATAAGGTTGTGCTATGATTTTTGGAACCCATTTAAGAAAAAAACTTTTTAGCCCGATCTGAATAAGCCTGCCGATTTATGAGGCTTGAGAAATATGGATAGGGTCTGCCCGTGGGCCAAATAAAAATAAAATGGAGTATTAAAAATAACAAGAGTCTAAATTCAAAATCTATTTAAAGTTTGAAATATTATTATTTAAATGCAAATTATGTTTATAAATATGTACTACATAAAATTAAAAAAAAATACCGTAAAATTTCTAGGAAACCACTACATAGGCCGTAGCCTATGAAATATTGCCATAATTTTTTTTGTTTTATTATGATCATTGGAAAACAATTAGTTGAATATTTCTATTTAGCTATATATGTTTTTACTCGAAATCAAACTCAATAAATATTATAAAGATAATTTTATTTGTCAATTTGATTAACAAGTAGTAACACTAACACCATGTAATATTGTCTTGTCAATATTTATGATAATATTTTTAAATTATAAAAAATATACTTTTAAGAAAAGAGGATTGACCCAGCAAAGCCCGTAGCCCACGTACTTGTGGGCTGGGCAGACCATTTTTCGACGCACACAAAAAATGGGCTAGCCCGGTCCGACCCATCAAATTTCAAAGCATGTATGGGTTAGCTCGGATGAGGGTGGGCCAACCCATATTGACAGCTCTATATATGACAAAATTTAAATTAACCCAAGTAATTAAATCATGAAAAGTTGTACTTTATCTGTTTCAAAAAGAGTGACCTAGTTTGATTTGATACGGAGTTTAAGAAAATAAATAAGTAATACTTTTGAATCTTGTGGTCCTAAATTAAAGTTATGTCAAATGTACAAAATTGCCCTTTAATCTTGTGGCCTGTTTGTGGTATTAAACATGCCACGTGAAAAACTGAAATTAAAATGTTACAAGAAAAAAAAGTTCATTCTTTTTTAAACAAACTAGAAAGGAAAGTGGGAAATTCTTTTTGAAACGTAGGAAATATTCTTTTTAGTTTATTTTTATTTGTCTTATTTGAACTTAACACGATTATTAAGATTTTTACTTGTTTTATATGGACTTAACACGTTTAGTAAGAAAATAATGATTTACTTTAGTATTTTACTCACTTCTTATTGATTGATATTCCCACTATTCCATTATTAACTAAATTTTTGGAGGTATTTTCATTGTTCAAAATAATTGAATTGTACAAAGTTCAAGATGAATGTTCGAATTTTTTTTCATATTTATCCTTTCCTTTTATGAAGTTTGGTATTTTCTAGGAGATAAATCATTCTACTTGAAAAGTTATATTTATTATTTTCACAAAGGACAATATTGAAAAATGTGATATTAAATTATGTCATTGAATGTTTTTATTAATAAGTATGCATTGCTTTACAAATTCAGTTAATATGGAATAAAAATACTATCTATTATATTAATTGAATATTTGAGGTTTTTTCCATTGATCAAAATAATTGGATTGTTCAAAGTTCAAATGGATATTTGATTTTTTTCCATATTTGTCATTTTCTTTAATGAAGTTTGATATTTTTTAGGAGATAAATTACATTACTTGCAAAGTTATGTTCATGATTTCACAAAGAATAAAAGTGGAAAGTATGATTTAAATGACGTTTTGAATATTTTTCTTAATAAATGTGCCTTGCATCACAAATTCAATTAATTTTTCTTAATAAGTGCGCATTGCCTCTCAAATTCTTCAGAAATAATTTAGAGAATAAATAATTAATGCTAAAAATAAAATATAATATGTTAGTAACAGTGAAAACTATTTATGGAATGGAGTAGTAAATAGTAGGATAGTACTCCGTAAATAGAAGTGAACAGAGGGATTAAGAATAACTTATAAGTAAACAAAAAAATTGTTTAACCAGCTATGATATTCCAATTCCAAGAAAGAAGTTCAGCTAATTTTGAAAAAGAAGGATAACTGCAAAAGTCATACGTGAAAGAAAATTTTGGGGAAAATATTACTCCTACAAATTACAATCCAAGTATAAGAAGAAGACCTAAAACGACCCTTCCTTTGCCCACACAAAAAGTACTTGAAAAAAAATAAAATCCAACACTTCACTACAATTTTGACACTGATCATGGGAAACACACAGCAAAAATTGGCCCAAAATCAGTCAGAACAAGAATCGCCAGTCACAGAATCACCAGTCACAGAATCACCGGATGAATCATTCACTTGCGAAATTTGTATCGAGCCTATATTATTACCAAACAAAAAATTCAAGAACCAGAATCTTTGTGTTCATCCGTTTTGTATGGACTGTATGGTGAAATACATCTCCGTCAAGCTTGAGGACAACGTCGGCAACATTCCGTGTCCGTCTCTGAGTTGTGAGAATTTTTTGGACCCAATTTCTTGCCGGAATCTTGTTGGCCCTCAGCTATTTGTGAGATGGTCCGACGTGTTGTGTGAATCTTCTGTTTTAGGGTTAGCGCATTGTTACTGTCCGGATCGGAGATGTTCGACTTTGATTTTGGATGAGTGTGGTGGGAATGCAAAGCGATCAAAGTGCCCGAATTGCAAGATGCATTTTTGCTTTCAGTGTAAGCTTCCATGGCATTCTGGATTTCAGTGTGAAGAGAGTCGGGAATTGAGGGATAGAAACGATGTCGTTTTTGGTGTGGTTGCCGAGGCTAATAAGTGGAAAAGGTGTCCACAGTGTCGTCACTTTGTTGAACTTATTGAAGGTTGCAAAATTGTTAAATGCAGGTTAGTCTTATTTGTTTTTTCCTCTCTTCTTTTTTATTTTTGAAAATAAAAATAAAAAACTCATATTTATGGATTACAAACTTCTGAGGTTTACTTGAGTTGAGTTTCTATAGTAAGCAATTTTTCTACCTTACAGACGGGTAAGTCTGCGTATACCCCACACCGCCCAGACCCACTTGTCGGATTACACGGTTATGTTGTTGTTGTGGTGGTGATTATACAGGAGTCTGTACCTCTTGGTGCGTTTGCCCTTTGTTTTAGTATTAATTGCAAAATTTTGCTAACCCTATAGTAGTGCAGTAGTTAGTTTTTTAGTTTTTTTCTATAAGAATTAGGAGAAACATGTACTCTGCAGATAGGGTAGAGGTCATGAATTTAATAATTTCTAAGTACATTGATCCTGAAAAGATATCAGGCCCCCACATGTGGGTGCAAACATGAAGAACTACTTAAATAAATAAAGGTGTACTCTTTTTAATGCTTAACAAGATAACCATGCAAATGTTTAGTATTGAATTGGAATTGGTCCCCTCCACAAGGCAGGGGTAAGGCTGCGTACACTCCACCCTCCCCAGACCCTAAACCGGGTATTGTTGAATTGGAATTGATCGGAATAGAGAGTAAGTTTGAGATTGAATCACAAGTAATTGAAACACAGGATTTTGAGGACTTGCATTTAGCTATTATAACCAAAAGAGGAAGAAAAAATGAATGTTAAATTGATTCCTCCCTGCATACATGGTTTCCCTGGAATTTGAGGACCAAAAAGTTGTTGTTTGGCAGCAGAATACTTAGCTATCAATATGTTAATAGTCTTTTCTTTCAGACTTTCAATGTATATCTAGTTAGTCAATTTTTTAGGAGTTGTATCTCTTTGTTGTGGCATTCCAGTATCTACTTAATGGGATTTTAAAATGGTGCAATATCGATTATATTTGCCTAATATATCTCTAATGCCACTTAATTGAGATTAAGATGCCGATCATTCTCAGGTTCTGCTTATTTGAGGTTTCAATTGCTATATTTTTCTCTGTTGACATTGATAGGTGTTGATCATATCAATCGTTATAGAGAGGACGGGTTGGGAATGAGGACAACATATATAACATTTGAATCCCCTAAAGTAGATCATGTATCAACTATGTTGATCTGCCAAATTTTGTCTTGTTTAATGTTCCAATCGATATTTATTTGTAGTAGCCAGATCTTTTCCTCACATAGTTTTCAAGTATCCGGCTCTAATTGAATGTGTTTTTCCTCACAAATGAAATGCTTATCCTTTTATTCATTGTGGCTACTTTTTAGTGTTTACTTTTCTTCAGGGATTTCACCGGGTTTGTTGTTGTTTCGGGAAAGAAACAAAAGAGAAGATAACAGCTATGAATACTAAGAGGGGATTTTACTTGAGATAATCAAGCTCGGCCTCTGTATAGTCAATTTTAGATCTCATCTTCTTGTAAATAACTTGTAAAATAAAAAAGTGCCTGTGAAGCCAAATTAATGTTCTGGGAGGAAAGAAGTTGCTTGGTTAGATCTACATATTTAAATATACCAGGTTTATGACATAAAATTTCAGCATACGTGAGATATTAAGTGTCTTATATTGTTCGTCTCTTAATTCCTGACAGCTCTTCTCATAATTCTGCAATTTGTGTATCGTATCGAGATCAATAGACTCTCCTATGCAATTCTTACATTCTTCTGGTTTTGTTCAGTTCTCTGAGGCCCCTTGTAAGGATACACAGGTGTCGAGAAATATATATTTTGTGTGAATTTGATTGATATATCACGCTTGTACACTGTTAAAAAATGACTTTTTCTGATCTCAAACAATAAGAAGTAGAGAAAGGGTTCAACTTTCAAGTTTTATACTCTAACCTGGTTCTCTTTTCATCTGGATGTAGGTGTGGTGCCAGTTTCTGCTACAACTGCGGAAAAAGAGTTCATCGACACTGGTGTAATTGCGATTCTGCTTCCGTGCTCTGCATAAGGGTCATCCATGGGTTCACCATTATTTTTATTCTCCTGTCTATCTTTTTCATCTTCAGGAATTTAAATAGTATACCGCCGAAAAACTAGAGCCGTGTATAGACATTTACTCCTATTACATTTGAGGTTCAGTAAGATGTATTAGAATCTTTTTTGCTTCAGTGTGTGCACTTGAGGCAGAAAAAATAGCATAGACAAGAAAACAGAAATCTTAACAAAGTTTGTACAGATGGGGAATCCAAAATATGAAGTTCTCTTAGATTTTTGACTTGCTGATTCAAATTGTCTCAAAACACATTTTTATGTGAATTTTCAAGTTTCTTCCAAGCTTCTGCAGTTCTTTATTAGTAGCCTAGTAGGTATGATTAGCATCCTACTATCTCTTGGCTGCTATATTTAAAATGGATATCCACTTTTTTCGTGTCCAATTTGAAAAATCAAGAGATTTACTATTAAATACTACTATTCATTTCCCATTATTTAGATGATTGGGATCTTATCCTTTTATTTATTATTAAATAAGGAATGTGTCAAGTCAAACATGAATAACTAAATGTTCAGAGGGAGTATTTGTTTCTGAATAAGTAGCTAGTTTCCACAACAATTATATTGTTATTCTCCGTATTATTTTATGCTAAATACGATGTGAAATGACATTTATGTATTTTCCAAACATGTAAATAACAGCACGCAATTATTTTTTTGAAAAAATTTCTCACTTTGAAGAGGAATTCAAGATATATTTACACACTCGAAGAAATTATTTGCACGGTAAGTGCATTTAACTTAAAACACTAATTTTATATATAGTTTATATCCAAATTTTAGGAGTAATATATAAATGATGAACCAAACATCCTATGATTATTACTCATTGTACACTAATTATTCTACCACAATTCTTGTTGTTAGCTTTCTCGATGTTGAATAGTTTGATATCGAGCCAAGGAAATTTGTGACTAGGCATTAACACATTGAAATCCATCATATCAGCTATCTTTTTTATTTGGCTACACCTAAGAAAGTTTTATCCAATTATTTACAAGTTTTGCTCGAAAAGAAGAAATATATAATCGAAATGAAAAACCATTGCATCTACAAACGCAACCACAATAATAATAATACACAGTTAAACATTATTTCCGCTAAAAAGATTCATTTGGCTAAAAATCATGGAATTAGTCAAGTTCATGGGTAACTAGTAGTACTAATAAAACAATAGTTTGAAGGCATAATACAGTTATTTAACTTCTCCTCAACTGATATTTATAATATCCTTCAATTTTAGATGTACATGAATAAAAACTTAAATTTATATAAAATTGCTACTCTATAAAATTATACCTCTGTCTCAATTTATGTAGTATTTTTTCATTTTTTGAGAATCACACAATTTAAGTTTAACCGGAAATTTATACAAAAAATCTTCAATTTTTTTGAAATGAAATTTATATATTTATAAACTACATAAAAAAAAAAACTATAAAATAGATTTGTTTGAATTTCAAAATCCGAAAAGTGTCACATAAATTGAGACAAAGAAAATAGTATGAAACAATACGCAACAACCATCAAAACCCAGTTTAAGTGTATGTTGTTGTTGTTTCCTATAATTATTATATATTCTACTGTTTTAGTTACCAGACACGTACAAGTTACAACAATTGAAATCCTCTTTCATCACCATTCGGTTTCAATAATTCAAGTTGAGTAAACTTTTTGTAGCTCATTGGCCAACTAAGTGATTTCAAGAATGTTTTGTTTTTTGTTTTTGTTATTCAACTGATCCGATATTCGATACACATATTGAAAAGTTCAACTAATTTAAATTCATAAGGCTTTCTTCGAGGAAAAACAATCTCTATCAATAATTTTTCTATACCCATACTCAAACCTTAGACTTCGAATAGCCACCACATCCTTTGGCGGTTTGATGATGGGAATTGAACACAAAACAAAGATTCTACTAACATAGAATTCTTCTAACACTTTTTAATAGTAATAACAAAAAAAAAAAGAATATAACTAGTCATTGTTCTTTAGTAAATATTTTATGTTTTGCTTTTTGGAAGACCTTTGTTTGTTAAAGGCAACAACTTTAACGATAAAATTAAGGATAATTTCTTTCTTTCGGTTATTTTATTTCTTTATATATTTCCGAGAACGACTTCAAAACTGAAAAACTACCCAAACTCACGCCGAGAAGCAACTACCATTCCTTCAACCAATTATTATCCACCACGTGGCATTCAATTATTGGATATCTTTCACCTCAACTCTAAGCAACCTCATTCTTTCAGGAGACTGATGGATATATATAGCAGATGAAACTGAGAGAAGACGGAAAACAAATCTCCTGAATCAACAATGGCTCTTCGTTTCTCTCTCCTTTTCTTATTCTCTATCCTCCTAACGACGTCGTTTTTGTTGGCTGTCAACGGCGAGATTAATGGCGGGGACGATGATATTTTTATCCGTCAAGTCGTCGGCGATGATGATCATCACATGCTAAACGCCGATCATCACTTTACGCTTTTTAAAAAGAGGTTCGGGAAAACGTACGCCTCCGATGAGGAGCATCATTATAGATTCTCGGTTTTTAAAGCTAACTTGCGCCGTGCAATGAGCCACCAGAAGCTCGATCCATCTGCTGTTCACGGCGTGACTCAGTTTTCCGATCTGACGCCGGACGAATTCAGCCAGAAATTTCTCGGCGTTAACCGCCGGCTTCGGTTTCCTTCTGACGCCAATAAAGCTCCGATTCTTCCTACCGAGGATCTTCCTTCAGATTTCGATTGGAGAGAGCACGGTGCTGTCACGCCAGTGAAGAATCAGGTATGTTTGTTTCTCTGTGAGATTGATACGTGCATCGTTATTGATTAATGGATAATTAAGTAATTGCTATTGTTTATGATTGAAAAACTAGGGTTCATGCGGCTCATGCTGGTCATTTAGTACCACTGGTGCATTAGAAGGTGCCAACTTTCTTGCTACAGGGAAGCTTGTTAGCCTCAGCGAACAGCAACTTGTGGACTGTGATCACGAGGTTTGGCGCTTTTCCCTCTTATCCTATTCGGATGTTCATTCTATAAATTGTGCATAGGGGAATCCTGAACTTATTTCTTGTTAAGCATAGAGCTTAAACACGGTAATTAGGTGTAAAATTAAAAGCATTTGCGAATTTAAAAGTGTTGCTCATTCGATTGGAATTTACTATTGGCATAAAAGTTTTGTTTTTATCTTGTTCTGTCATTATTAGTTTTTTTGGGTCATGTAACTGATCATGGATCAGTTTTAGGAAAGTGCTTGCTCTGTTTCTGTCTCTTTTTAGTATGGAAAAAACTTAGTTATGATATTTATATGGAGGAATGATTCAATCCACTGCTCATGCCGAAACAAAGACGGAAGGTAGCTTGGCGTTTATATGTGAAAAAATGTAGTGAAACTGAGAGGATTCATATAGTTGTTGCCAGGGGCGGAGCCAGCCTTCTGTTAGGGGTTCATCCGAACCCCCTTTGGCGGAAAATTTTACTGATTAAAATTATTTTTTATGCTCATATAATAGATGTAGAACCCCCTTCGATTAGTTTGTGTGGTTAGTTCCTCAGATATTAAACCCCCTTATTAAAAATCCTAGCTCCGCCACTCACTTGTCCCCATGTAGTTAAGAATTGAGTTTTGCCTTTCTGGCCGTTATTTGATATCAATCTATTACTTAACGTGTCTTTCTTCTTCAAGTACCGTGTTGTTCTGTGGTTTTCTTTTATCAAGATTTTCCTCTTCGTTTTCGGGGTGCGGGACCCACTTTAAGGGAAAGGGAATTGGGCTGTGTTTATGATTATTTTAACAGTTCTTTGCTTAGTGTAGGCTTGAATTTGTTGCTATTTTCATTTTCAGTGTGCCAATTGCTAATCAGAACTGGGATTGTAGACAGTATAATAAGACTTCTAACTTGTAGTACTTACTCCACGGGCAAATGAAATTCTTACTTCGACATTTCAGTGTCCTCCATCTCCCTGAAATATGTAACCTAGACTAATTTAACCTTGCATTGTATACCTGCAGTGTGATCCAGAAGAAAAAGGTTCTTGCGACTCAGGGTGCAGTGGCGGGCTGATGAATAGTGCCTTTGAATACACTCTCAAAGCTGGTGGACTTATGAGAGAAGAAGATTATCCATACACTGGCACCGATAAGGCAACCTGCAAATTTGACAACACCAAGGTTGCAGCTAAAGTTGCTAACTTTAGTGTTGTCTCCCTTGACGAAGAACAAATTGCTGCTAATCTTGTCAAGAATGGCCCACTCGCTGGTAAATGTCCTCTCGAAAAACTTGCTAAAACTGCCTTTATGGGATCTTTAGTTAATTACTACTCTTCATGTGCTAATTAATGGATGTAAAACTAATTCTGAAAGTGTTGCTGTTGCTTGGCTTGCAGTGGCTATCAATGCAGTGTTCATGCAGACATATGTCGGTGGAGTCTCCTGCCCATATATATGCTCTAAGCAGTTGGATCATGGTGTCTTATTAGTTGGTTATGGTACTGGCTTTTCTCCCATTCGAATGAAAGAGAAACCATACTGGATCATCAAGAACTCATGGGGAGAGAAATGGGGAGAAAATGGATACTACAAAATCTGCAGAGGCCGCAATGTTTGTGGAGTGGATTCAATGGTTTCAACAGTTGCAGCTGTTAGTACCAGCTCATAGTGAAATTTAACGTCTATTTTTACCAACTACACTCTATGTAAATTAAGTGTAGCTTAAAGGACCGTATTTCATTATTTCCAATTGTTAAGACTGTATTTCATTATTATTTCCAATTCTACAAATCTTGAAAGTAAAACACATTTCTCCGTATTCTAAACATCTATCTATCAGTTTGGATTTTTTGCACCCTACCAAACATTCCTTTATAGTTTAATTCATATCCATGTGTGGTTGACTTCCCCTCCTCGTCGCCAGCACACACAAAAATGTCTACTCAGAAGAGTTCAATTAGTTGACGTCAATGTCAAGGGAGGTAACTTTCAACTTGAGCTCCTAATCTTTGCAAATCAAAGGCTTTTCTTCTTTGTTTACTTGGACAATTTCTTTGTTTAACACTTCTAATTATCTAAACTACATTTTGGAGTGGTATGCAACATGTCATTATTCCAGAAGGAACAACTTGATTGTACTTTCTCCAATCAAACCCTTCAGACAACAAGTAGAATGTCTTACCAGTAACAACTATTTTCAGCACGAAGGTAACTAAAAGGGCAAAATGCACTCCTAAAAAACAATTTCTTTTTTGGCGAAAAACAAACTGAATTGCATACATATGGAACTGAGGAGAAAGAATGCACCACGCATGTTGTGTTCACATGGTCTCATTATTACCAATAGAAACGCTAATAAACATACGTGATATGATTAATTTACAGGCAAACTGTCCCGGCATATCTGTCGCACAAAACAGTGACTATTTCTGGATCACACAACACAACAAATACAGTTAATAAATAACTTATTATACCATCTAAAAGTTGCAGCTGCACAGATGCTGCTTTCTTTGCTGTGAACCTCACATGCAGGAATGCTTATTTCTCTCGGTGCCAATAAAACAAATAGAGTGGAGCGTGCTCACAGAATAATGCTCCATCCCACCAAAAATGAAAAGGAGAAAAAAATCTTATCCCCTCCACTAAGATGACCATTCAAGCAGAAAAGAATAACATACACATTCTTTTACAAACGGCGAGCTTCATCTCTGAGAACCTTTGATGCTTCCTCATTCATCCTCCCCCACATCAATCAATTTGAATGAGAAAGGACTAAACTTGTATCCATCTCCCTCGTAAAACTTATTTTGGAACTCCACCCAGTGAAGTCGCAATGCGTGTAGGAAGGCACTGAGTGTTTCCATCACCAACAACACTCCAACAGTGGCAAAGACGAATACAATGATGCCAACAATGAGAATAATGATATTGTTGTACCTGAGGAGCATAAGTAAATTTTTTAAAATGTATTAATATTATATAAATATATCATTTTTTTCTTCCCGGAATATTCAGTCCACTACATGCCAGCTAAAGCCTAGGGCATTCAGATTTATATATATTGGAGATCTGCAAATATAAACTTGATAATTGACAGCTCATTCTCAGAGAACCAAACATGTAATCAGTTTGAACAAATAGTGTAGGAAGCTATTAGCCAACGAACATAGAATGAGTAACTTACCCCCAGGCGAGAAGTAGAACCTTTTCGTAAAATACACTGGACAGCTCAGAGTGTGCAAGGCTGAAAAAAAAGCAACATGGGAAATTATTCTGTTAATAGAAAGGTGACGTGTGATAATATTTATGGGGTAGTTTGGTTCAGTGATGAGTTAATACTGACAGTGGTGGAGCCAGGAATTTCACGAAGAGGGTCCAAAAATTAAACAACAAAAGCTCTTTTTAAAAAGGGGAAAAATTGTTCCAAGTGAGATTTGAACACGCGAGCACTGACTCATTAAAAATGTCTAAACACATATTCAAGACATCTTAAACCACTAGGCTATAACAAATTATTATGTCAAGGGTGTCCAAAATATGTTATGTAATCACTTCGTGTGTCATTTCACTTGTATATGCGGTATTTTTTTCCGACGAAGGGTGTCCAACTGGACACCCTGGCATACATGTGCCTATGCCACTGTTAATACAGGGTAGCTTATACCGTGGGGATTTTACTAATATGCAAATAATGAACAGGTTATATAGTAATAGTTGGGGTGTTCTGGGCGACTACAACGAAGTACAGGATGAGTGGTTTTTTAGTACAATTTATTTTTCGTCCATCTCTTTTAATTTCCAGCAGCATTTTCAATTAGATTCTCCTTAATATAAGCCCAGGGCAACTCTCCCAATTAGGTAATTTGACAATGTCATCTCTCCTATTAATAACATACCAATATGAAAGCTTAGTACTGTGCAACCACTATCCAATACATCCTCTCTCACACAGACCCTATTGGGCAAACACAAAGCATCTCACTGGTTATGGAGATTAAAGAAGAGATTCCATTCCCAATAACCACATAAACCCATTATAGTTAATAATTCCAACAATGAATCAAGGTATCAAAATCTAACGACAAAGCATTTTGTCTAAAATCTATTCAACAACTATTATGAGTAAGGTTTCAACATAGA
Source organism: Solanum tuberosum (assembly GCF_000226075.1). Taxonomy (NCBI): domain Eukaryota; kingdom Viridiplantae; phylum Streptophyta; class Magnoliopsida; order Solanales; family Solanaceae; genus Solanum; species Solanum tuberosum. The sequence continues at coordinate 373,413 of NW_006239302.1, read as the reverse complement.
ACCAAACAAAGAATTGTGTTACTAGAATAAAGAAGGGGATCAACACATCCTAACTCCTCAAGCATACCTGAGAGCCCACAGACGAAGGTACGAAGCTGTGTTTGAGACTGCTCCAAGTACAAATTCAATTGTGTGAATGAGCTGATGAACAAAAATCTCACTGAACTCGAATTCCCCATGATGACCAGAATCATCATTACTCTCCACTAATAAAGACTCTTCTGCCTCCTGAAGTGCTGTGTAGGACTGTCCTTGGTGCCTCTAAAATAAGTAGCAAAACAAATATCATTAAAAATTCAACAAACAAAAGCTTATGAATAAGTGAAAAGGACAAAGAAACAAGTTAAGCAAGCATACTTCATGCTGAGCTTTCAATAGGAAGGGCTTTGGAAAAAGCATCCATGGGACAGCAACAAGGGCCGAGAGTAGCAGGACAAGCTGGCCAAATATTAACAAAAATCGAAGTGAAATCAGACATCTCCCATCAAAATGTGAAAAATCGTAAGAAGTGTGGTTATGAAGGGATACTTAACCTGAGTCATCTTCTGACCAGGAAAAAGTTCGTTTTCACCGAGCTCATCTGTTGGGCTAAGAAACATGTATATCATTACATGGTATAAATCAGCTTTGGACCCGGTGCACCACTTCATAATGATAAGGACGGACAGATATCCAAACAGAGCATTCAAAAATATCATTTGGGGAACAAATTGACACCTGACATTGCAAAGTTTGGCTAACTGTCAACATCTTGATTGAAATATCCAAATCGATAAATAACACTGCCAGAAATCTAGGGACTGCAACCTGAATGCAATGGAACTTACCAAATGTTTACACCATTGCGAAAGAACAGACCATTGAAAAAGCTCAGAATTATCCCAAGGTTCATCTGGGCCACCCCAATAAGGATAGACATTTTCATCTTCAATGAATTGAGGTATGGCAGCTCACTACGTGAACCATGCCATGCTGGATCGACACCAAATGGATAAGTGTCACGCACTTTGATTAAGCCTGCAGTGGTAGAATCCCTACAATCAAGCCAACTAAGATTAGCCAACTTGCAATAGATATGACACTAAAGGTATTAATAAAGGAAACAACTCTAAGCTATCAAGAAAATTATTTTAATAAATCCATACCTACAAGAAGGATCACGACACCCATATGCTGATTTTCCAAACAACTCAAACGGCACAGAGAAGAACTCATTATAGACCAGGCCCGTGTATATTGAGAAGAGGGACATCATAAATATCACATATCGCCCTCCAAAAGTCATTTCCATGATGTCTCCAAGTTTCTGCATTCATGAATCATTATCTATCATGTTTCAAATAATTTACATTCATGCTCAAGCAGAAAGGGCGTAATTCACTTGGAAAAATCCCATTACTGCCATAAACTATAACAAACTAATAGTTCTAAGAATATTCTTAATCCAAGTATACCCCAATTTACCAAAACCTGCACAAGAGAATAACTAGAATGTGGACGATGCTAGACCAACGCATTCAGATTTCTGCTAATCTTCCAAGAAAAATGTTCTCATCATTGAAGAACCTTTGAGCATACATTGTCAACTTAATAACAGTAACCCATGTAGTTTTATTTTTCCTTTGTTGAAACTATGAAAATGTTGTGTCATTTAGAGGTACCTCAAGTTATACCCGCCTGATGAACATACACCAATTCCTTGCTCACTTAAGAAGCTGACCTAGTTTTGATGAATAAGGTAATTTTATAAATCCTAAATGCTTAGAGCTTGTAGTGGTATATAGTACACAGTCATTGCTGGGTATGAATCCTAAGTAGCTGCAAGGATTCCAAAACCTCCAATCATTACATCAATATCAGTACAGAAGTCTTCATTGCACCAAATTATAAAAATACATCTATTTTTTACAATTGATAAGAAGCTGACCTAGGTCTTAGCATGTTACAAACGACATCCCCTAAGCATTATTTCAAGGGATCTTTTATAGTGTTTGTTACAAGGGAAATAAGAGGTGATTCCTACGTTTTTTAAGCAAACTGATGTAACAGACATACCCAATTGGGTCTTTAAACTAATCTAACTAAGTAATTTGTAATACATAAATAGAAATGCAATAGTCACCTGACTGGAGAATTTCTTCTCATTGAATAAGAAGAACATGGTAGCAAGCAACAGACAGATACCATGACCCCAGTCACCAAACATAACTGCGAAAAGGAATGGAAATGTGACGATAGTGTAAACACCAGGATTTGCTTCCTGATATTTGGCCACCCTGCAACAGTTGATCAAACAGCATGAATATGACTAATAACATCACATACAGTAAGTATTAGAAATAGTATAAAGGTTGAAACTAACTGTGCACTTCTATCACTAAAGAAAGATGGGTAAGTCTACAAGTGCAAGCACCAATGACCTCGTATGCGCTATCACTTTAGTTGTCAAAACACAAAGAATAAACAGAATTCACCACCAACTCTACAGAAGTTAAAAGTGGCAGGCTTCTTTAGGCCATATGATAGATACGTTCTAAGAAAACTTAACATTTAAAGGATCCCGTTAAATAGATGTAAGGATATAAACATGATTGATCGATGTCATAAAATACTAAGTTCTGGGATCACAGTTTGCCAAGTCAATCTTTTCACTTTTTTGATAGAAAAAATGTTTGTTTACTTGAGAAAAAAGATATTGGCAATTTGAAGTCCTAAGTTATAGTTGTTCATAATCAGTAGGCATTTGTGTTTCCAAAATGAATAATAGATATTAGTTATTCTTTAGGGGACAGATATTCAGTGATATATAAGGGAGAATATGTTGTTTAAATATTGCAACTCGTATTAATCTTCGTTACCCCAAAAGAACATATCTAACAAATGTCAGAAACTGCAAGAGAGATAACAACCAACGAATCTTTGGTCTTTACAATTGCAGAAGACAGATACTTGACCCATAAAAACAACCAGCTCTCTTTATTAAAAAGAGAAAAATCATTGTTTAATCTTTCCGTAAAAGGAATCCAAAATTTGAGACTAGAGACACACCCGTATGCATCGACGATATCCTGAAAAGAAGAAGTAAATTTATTTGTTTGAAAATATGTAGGTGGCATTTCTCGGGTTCGCAGAACCCGGAAGATTGCACCAACTTCTGAATTTGAGTCATGTGTTGCCCGCTGCAGCGCATCCTGAATCTGCACGATCATACATCACTTACTAAGTCAACATGCTTAAATATATGCCGAAGTGGACATCTTTCCACTACCAAATTGACAAGAAATATCAAGGAAACGAAGAGAAGTCTTTTTCAATTGTTAAGTTAAGGGAGTGACATCATCAGATCTGATCATAAGACAATTACACTCTCCTCTTCCTGTTAGTCTTTCATCCCATACATGAACCTGAGTACCATCCATGACCAAGAAATGAAAGATAAACATATAGTCACCTGGTTGGTTGCAAAAACAGGACTCCAACCTTCAGCCACCAGACATTTTTTGGTCACATCAATGCTAAGCATGTTGAGAGTGTGATAAATTGATTTCTCCTTCCTCGCCTAAAATAATCAAAAGATGTGCTCAGTAGAACAAAAGCTGATAGACAAACATTAAACCATTCATATCAATTATGGAATAAAAGCTCTACAAACAACAAAACTTGCAAAAATAGGTTTCTTCAAGAAATTAAAAAGACCTCCTAATGAGAACAATAATATTTATCCTTTGTTTATAACTAACCAAAATATTCCATCTATCATATTGTTCACCAATAGTTTGTAATAAATTTCCCCGGTGCACCAAGCCAGCATCTATAGTAGTCTTTAGCTCTGAGATTCTTCCAGAGACCTGCAAAGGGACATTGCAGACATACTTCATTCTTAGTATTCCAAATAAATGAGAAGTACCAACCAGACAGATTCAGACTTCCATAAAATAGTTGTACAGAGATGCCAGATTAGGAAGAATGCATTTTTATCTAAACAATAACAATATCACAATTATAGTTAACACCAACAAATAGATGATTTGTGTCAGATTTTGTTCTCCTCATATACAAGAATAGGTTCCTTTTGTTTGTTTCTTTGACTTGTAAATGCTAATTCACCACAATGCCTTTGAGCCCAGATGCTGTTTTAATTAGCAATTACTCAAAAATAACTAAGTTGATAAAAGCAGAAAGGGACTTAAAATAGGAGGAAGGAACTGGAGCAAGGATGGCCTAGGAAAAATAAAGGACGTAGTGCATACCTCAGTGATCATCTGAGCCTGTTTACCAAGGTCCTCGGGGACAGAATAACGATTTGCTCCAAAAGCTTCACATATTTTGAGAATTTTGCTCTTTGCTCTTTCACCAGAAAAGAAGACTGCAAATACGTTTTTCTCAACCTGAAATTACCCGAAGAGTAGAATAAATCTTTGATTAGCGAATATATGCTAGTCTGACCAAAAATGAAAATCAACTTTCTGGTTGTAGCTAGTAGGAAGCAGCTGTAACAACTGTGCTTCGTATCAAATTAAACGTTGCATAACTTCTGCATGAAACATTTTTATTTATTTTTTCTCTGAGATATGATAATAACTTCATAACAAATGGCTACTAATAGTATTCATTTCTACAAGTATATAGATATAGCAGAAAATATAAATATGTACCATCAGATATTTGTGATTTACAAAGTTGACAAGAAACAAGTAGATATTCAAAGGAAAACATTCTTTCTCACAAAAAAACAGATACTGATCAAAGTTTCTAAAAAGAATAAGTACTTATTACAGTTTGCTGGCAGAGTCGCAGAGAGCACTGAAACACTATGGAAAACCCAAATCGACATTCACAAACATCCCATTAGACCATATGGCATATAGATACCGACATAAATAATATCACGAGCATCCACTTTTCAATAGAGGTGTCCCATTGATTTTATGTGATCAAAAACTCTTTATTGAGTTGCAAACAAGGATAAAACTACTAGATAACAGACATGCTTTGCGAATCAATTTCTGTCAATGAATCTTCTCAAAAGTTGATGAAAATACCTTCTCTCCAGAAACGGGATCGATGACAGGCTCTTCAACTACAGCCTGCCTCAAGTACACATTACCCCGGGTAGCACGAAAGAGAATCCTCTCAAAGGCCATCGATTTTTCTCTCGGAACAAGTCCAGTAATAAATCCCAACTTAACTTGCTTGGATGGATCAGTCACTGCTTCCTAAGAATCCGAATCCAACTACAAAGTTACTCCAAAGGAAGAAAATATACAATTTTCTAAGTATCAAGGTTTACCTGTTCAGATAGCAAAGGAGTTTCTAATGATTGTTCGCCAGTTTGATTTGATGCCTGTTCTCGATGTAGAGCTTCAGCACTGCTCTGTGCTATGTGGAAAAACTCACCAGCCTAGAAAACAAATAGAATGTGTAAAATTTATGTATACTATATTGGCAATCAGCTATTCTTTTTTTTAAAAGTCGAATAGGAAACTAAGCAATTCTAGGAATTCTTCCAACGTTGATAAACCAAGAAACTGCACCTTTTGCAAAACAAGTCTATATTCCACAAGCTCATTGTATGAACGTTGTAACTTATCGCCATTAGCATTCATTTCAATCAGCTCTGATTCAAGTTCTCCAAGCTTGACCTAGTACACAAACAAGCTGTGTTGAGCCATTGAACAAAAGCAATTGACATACAAACAGATGACTAAACATACCTCAAGGTCATCAAAACTTAAGTCAACTTGTGTGGCAGACATAGAAGAAGATAACAATCCTGCTTTGGACATTTGTTCCTTAAATAGACGTAATTTACGAGCCATCTCTCCACATCTTTTGATCTGCACAAGGAATACAGTGTTATATGTATAAAGTTACCAGTTCTGAATAGCAAGAGCGAAGAAGATATATGCAAAAGAAGATAAGCAAGTATCTTTAAAGAAAGCACCTAACCATATTTCACATTTTAAAAAAAGGTGCCAGGCACTACCAAAATGCGACTCAGTGACATCTATGCACAAAGTCATTCAAGTTACTACCTACACTGGAGCTTTCAGTTTGACACAAAACAACTAAGTTCTCTTGATACAAAATGAGCACGTCTCATAAGACTGTTTCTGTTAGAAAATTCAGAAGTTCCAACACCTTTGTTGTGGTAGTTGTAAAATGTGTTTATACACAGCAGGAACCTTAGGGTCTCTAATTTAAAACTGAACATGAGAATTGAGGTTTAGTGGGAGGAGAAAATAGCTAGATTAAATTATTGTGAGTTCTCCCACATTCCCCCCTGTCCCCTTGTTCCTCTTTTTGTTTGTTTCCATTCAACATGAGGAACAAACATAATAAGAATGCAAAAGGATGTGAATATTGTGTTTGCAGAAAGGAGAGGAAATAGCTTTTGAGCTTTACCTGTTGTCAGGCAAAAGGGTGTGACCATTATTGTATGGCTCTAGAGGAAGACCAAAAATTATATGAGGATATTTTGTAAAAGCTGATAGCAATGGCAGTCATTCAAAAGAAAGGTTCTTTTCAGCGCCAGACAATTCAGGTCCTTAAAAGAAGCTAACATGACAGCAATATGGACGGCATGAGTACATCATCACCCCCTCGCGTCAGGAGGATTTACTAATCGGGTTAATTTCACCAATCCCTCTAGTTAATGGCTTAATGCTATTCTGAGGAAAAATTAGTCCAAAAGAGTGAAAATGGAATAATCCATCAAGAAAGAAACACAACAATCTGATTGATGGAAAGAACCAAAAAACTAAAATGTAAAAGTTATAATTACATCGATAAGATTCTCTACTCATAAAGAGGATTTCTTCCTTTTTCCCACAAAAATAATAAACAACATATTTCTCCTACCCCAATCTTTAAGTAATGGCTGATAATCCCAAAAGATAACTAACCAGATTTTGATAGGTATAATGTGACTGAATGGAGAACTAAAGTAAGAGAAAGATGAGAGTACAATAGAGTGAACTATTATGGAATTGAGCGGGGTTATTAACTATTCCATGCAATACCTGATTAGCATATGTTCGTTGAAATGGGCTCTTTTCGGCATTCAACTGTAAAAAAACGAAAATTGGATAAATAAAATGCAAAGATAAAGATCTCATAAACCAGTAATGAGTCCATATAATATACACGTAAAATCACTGCACTTGATTAATTATAATTAACAAGTCCGAGTCCCCTACAACAATATATATATAACAAAGACAGCTTGCATAAGCAACTGTGTAGAAACAAAATCATGAGTGGAGTTCTAACAAAGTCATTGCAGAGAGCATCCAAGATGTAGATAAGACTAACTAAGTAAATTCCGTGCATTTTAACCCTTCAGGATGGCTCGGATGGTTTGGCTAGGACTTCCACAATGGAGGTCTCAAGTTCGAAACCCATTGCTTGCAACAGCTAGGGGTTGACCTTCTGGGTCAAGCTCGTCGCACGGGGCTTGCCTAGTGCGGTTCACCTCACATGTGTGGTTTGCGAACTCTTGTAAAGGTTGTGCGCACCAAAGGGTAGCGACTACAGGTTCCCTCATCATCAAAAAAAAATGTTTTTATATTTCCGTGCCTTTTCTTTTAGTATGATGATCCTGAAATATCACACTATAGTAAATTTGTGCATCAGAGATGAGTCAAGTTTAGATAGAACTTTTTCAAAAATTGCAAAAGTTACAAGATAATTGTCAATATTTTATAAAAAGAATTAGTGCTATCTTACACTTAAATGGAATATAATTACATATATTACTCAGTTATCAAATGAAGTCCGTCAATAGAGCCAGCCCATTCAAAAATCAGAACGAAGCCAAAATGAAAAATTTAGTAAGTAGTTCAAAACTAAATCAGTACTGAGAGTCTGAAAGCAGAATATCTACCTTTAAACGCCCTTATCTAATAAAAGAACCTACTGAACAAACAGACATCATGTGAAAATCAAGGATTTTAGCAAAATCTCTTGTTGCTAAGGAAGGAATCGCAAAAATCAAAAGAAAACAGTGGATAAAAACAAGAGCATCTAGAATTAGCGATTTGTTCAAATTTTATAATGATAATGCCAGACTAATTGAACCGAATCTTGATCAATATCGCAGAAACAAGAAAGTAAATAAGCTCTAACACTGTTCAGCATCTAGAATTAACGATTTGTTCAAACTTTATAACGTCAATGCCGGATTAATTGAATCGATTTTTGATCAATATCGCAGAAACAAGAAAGTAAATAAACTCTAACACTGTTCTGAATCCTAAATCTCAAATTCGTCCAAATTTAACCTAAAATAAAGCAGAAAACAACCGATAAACCCTAGCCATACAGAAAGTCCACACAATTATCCGATATTACAGGATAAAAATACATCAAACACAAATCACACAAATAGACGTAGCGAAAAAAAAAAGAGTATAGATATAAAGAAACGCACGTCTTTGAACTGAATGAGTCCGATTTCTCCAAGATAATCGATTGTCCGATGAGCAGATTCATTCGGAATGATGATTTGGACGAGTTGCATCGACTCTGAACGGAACAGATCCATCGGCGGACAGCATCCTCCACCAGTTTGCTCCGCCATTGTAGCTCTTCTTCTGCTCCTCCGACCCGAGTTTCAAATCTGTGTTCTGACTTTCTTCTCTCCTCTACAAATGATATATGGATCACATCACACAGTAAAGAAGGAGTAGCTGAGTTTTATTTCTTTCTTACCGCTTCCACATTATTCACGCGACTCGGATTTAATATTCTTGATGTAAAAACTTTTGTTATTTCCTATTTCGCACCCTCGGTTCTCTTTAATTATTGCTTTAACATAAGTTTCTTATAAATACATTTATACACTCTTACAACTTTAAGGAGAAAAAAAATATTCATACCAACATTTATATACTCTTATATCTTTTAAGGAAAAAAAGAAATATTCATACCATATTGTAAAAGTTCATAACTTTATTATTCATTTATGTAAAAAGAAATCATAATTTTCTATTTCATTCTCGCAAATTTTTTATTATCTTTAATTATTATTTCAACTTAAGTTTTATAAATTACTCCTGTAATTTTAAAGGAAAAGAAAGTCTCATTCATAGTACCGTCTTTTAGGATTACTTTTAATCCACCTCCTTATACTTCATAAAGATTATTTAGAATCATTTCTCAAAGTAAATAGCGAATTTAGAATTTAAATTTATAAACTTCGTGTCATAAGACTACAACCATCTCGATTCAAAATATTAACAGAAAATCATCAAACATAATTTTTAGGATATATGTCCAACATTCAAAAGGTGTATTGATGTGTCATTTTGTCCGTGCTTAGAATATTTTAATTTATATTCTTAAATTTTTAAGGTTTTTACTAAACAAGAAAGTATTAGTCACTGAATTAAACTAGTACAAAAATAAAATTAGTATAATAAATGAAGGAAAAGGGAAAGGAGCATGTTTTTTGCTCTTGAAAAAAAAACAATTAAAAGTGAGAATTGAGCAACATGTCAAAGTTACCTGTGAAAAAATAACTTAAAGAGATTATTATCGTAATTATTATGTGGAGCCACTCTGTGCTACATGGAATAGGTTGGAGGCATCCGCATCACCAATCCAATAGTTACAAGTGCAAAAACTCATATAACATAATATTGGTAAATCAATCACGGATTTTTGTAATAGTCACAAACGATACTGATGAATCATAAGATCTGTTTGAAAAATATAACTTTATTATTTAGATCTGTTTGAAAAATATAATTTTATTATTTTGAGATTAATCCGTTCCACACACATTTTAATCAGGATAGAAGTAAGAAAGTACGAGTAAATCTCTCTATCACAAGATTTAAAAATCTATTTTACTTTCTTTAATAATGTTATATCAAGTCAATAGATAAATAAAGCAAAATAAAATAAGTATTATATATTCAAAAGTAAAATTATTAGTTTTATACATATAGTAAATGTTAATTTTTCTCTATTTCATGATATTTTGAATCTCTCAGTGAAAATCATAACTTATTTTAACGAAGCATATACTTTGGTAAATCAATTATACAAACGGTGCTAATATTTATAATTCTTATAAAAATCTGTGGACGAAATTTCCGGAGGAGGATCACCTGTGGACAAATAATGAACACATGATTTAGATGGGACCCACTGACAGAAACAAACAAACTTGCACGTTTCAAGTGTCCCTCCAGCCACATCAATTTGTTGATAATATTTCTTCCTATATTCCCAGTCTGTTTTTCGACTTCATATCATACCTTTTCAGAAAAGAAAATGAACATTGTGGATGGAAATTACCATAGGTAAGCCAGCTTTTATGACTAAAAAAAGAGTTGCACTTTTAACAAAACGTCGATTCCAAGCCTGCTAGAGATAATTCAGTCTTCCTCTCTTTCCAGATTCCAAACGTTGTAAAGAGTCTGAAGACTTGGGTTAGAGATTCAAGTCTCTAATCTTGGGTGAGCTACATGGGTTGATTTGGACTATTAACAACAGATAAATTGGAGACAGTTTAAAGAAACCTATGAATGAAATGTTTTTCGTCAACTCTCAACAGATATACGCCAAAACCAGCGATGTTGTGCACGTAACCTATCATCTAATTTCTAATTTACAGATTCAGGTTTCAACTTAGCCCAAGCTCTTAATTAAAGATCAAGTTCAAAGACAAACACTACATTTCAAAGTCACACACGTTACTCTTACAATATGGCCAACTGTTTTAAAGGGCACAGTGAAGTAGACCGCGGATATGGCAAAGTGCCTGTCAGTGCTCTAGCAAATAATGCCAATGTGCATATCAACCTAAGTTTCCTGAGCACTCCTCTCATCATATTCTCTTCACAGTGTCTCCATGAACAACAACCAGTCCTTCGGTTGCGAGGGTAGCCAGTGCATTTCGCAGCTGATGCAACACCAAGAAGGGAAAAAAACATCAGATGACTTCTCAATCAAAAGTGCACAGAGAGAGAGAGAGAGAGTTGAGTGAGAGAAATTTACATCTGCTAGGTGGACTTCACCACCAGAACTTTGCTTCTTGACGTCTTCCAGTAACTATACATTGAAGTAAGCAAAAGTCAGTACTGAATTTCTTTTCAGTCACCCTGAAATGCTATTAAAGTATAATTTCAACAAGTTTCACACCTCTAGCAAACGAGTTGATGGTCCCCCAAGCTGCATCTTCTCCATAATTATGTTGCGGGTGGTTGACACCAAATTCTCCCTTCTCATCCTTTCACTTGCAGATACTCCAGTTGTGATGAGATCCATGTCAATGGTTCCTGCTCAAAGAATACAAGTGCTCAGAATACTTCAACTAGGTGACAATATTAGAAATGAGTTAGCAATTGAACATGATAAGAAAGAGGTAACATTTAAGTTTATGGAATCTTAAGATTTTGTTCAAGCAAAAGTTTACTTTAAAGTACTAAGAATCATTGTCAAAAGGATAGAGCTAATCTGAATGGTTAGATACAAGGCAAAATTGTTGCATGGTCATTTTCATCCGTCTGAGGTAGTAAATAGAGCAATAAGAAAAATGATTCACATAACTACGCAGGTTGCAAAAATAGATGTCACCAGATACTCAAATTAGTGTGATGATTCATTGTCCTAAGATATTTCTAGATATGAAGACAATGATTACTGTAGACTATAAAAAGGGAATTCCAAGTTATACCTGTAGCATGGTCAGTTGCAGACTGCTGCAATGCAACTTCTAGAAGTCGAAAAGCCTCCACTACATCTCTTTTCTCCACCTGCACATTAAGTGGCAATAGCATCTTCATGAGGCGAAGTCCAAAAAAAAAGGACAAACACTTGGAAAGATATGCCAACCTTTTCTGAAAAACGAATCCGAGCAAGACCTTCGCCTAGACGTATTAAACTCTCTAGCTGCCTTGGTGTGGCTGTAATCACCTGTAAAGATTACATATCAAATACCAGGTGGTAGTACTTATGGGGATTGTTTGAAAAGTGCAATATAATAATCTGCACAGTATCTTTCAGAATAAAAATATGACAATGAAACTTATAACTTGATTGATTCAAAAATAGACCTTTTTACTGCTGCCGGGGAAATTCCCTCTTCTTCTCATCTCCACATAACCTCTAGTCAATTCTTCAGCTGCTTCATCAGATAATTGTGGATGTATATGTTTTCGAGCATAGCTCAAGTATGAAGCTAATGTTGGAAGGTCAATCACTTCTTGCTCAGAGTTCTGCAGAGATGGAAAATTAAGTTAAACAGCTAAGTAATACTCTTTACCAAGCTACTGAATTGGAAAGTTTACTGAAACAAATCAACCAACCTCAGGATTCTCAAAGTGTAAAGCAACTATGTGCTTTGCAAGGCGCCTGTCGGTCTGCTCATCCGCTTTGTCTAGAATTAAATATATCAAATCAAATCTGGAAAACACACAAAGATTAGTCAGAGATGCCACCAGTTCAAGCACCAAGTGGCTGGTATCCAATTCTGGATGTAGATCAACAGCCAGCAGCATTATGCTAAAAGAAACAGATGAGAAATCAAACTACTCCATGTAGCAGTTTTTGCACAATTATACCTAGACAGCAGGGTAGGTGGAAGGTGTATATTATCAATGACAGATAATCGGGGATTGTAACGGGAGCCAATTGGATTTGCACATGCCAATACTGAAGTCCTAGCATTAAGCGAAGCGATAATTCCAGCCTTTGCAATTGAAACAGTTTGTTGCTCCATCACCTAAAGAGAAATCAACGAAAAAGATGATTAAAAAACATTTTAACTTGCAATGATGGCATATACTGTTATTTTGATCTTTTAAATCAAAATATGCTTAAATATTTAGGAAGAAATAGGTGCTTGGAGTCTCACCTCATGTAACATACTCCTGGCACTGTCAGACATTTTGTCAAACTCATCGATACAGCAGATCCCTCTGTCACTCAGGACCAGGGCACCACTCTCAAGGACCTGTGAAGTAAATTGTTGAATCAAATTTTGGCAGTTGCAAATTAATGTTGCCAAAAGTTCAATCAAAAGAGCAATAAGCAGTTATCATACAGTTTCACCAGTCTCGGGATCTTTGGCTACATAAGCAGTCAACCCCACAGCTGAACTTCCTCGTCCACTTGTGTATATACCACGAGGAGACAGTTTGTGAATATACTGGAGCAGTTGTGATTTGCTGGTCCCCGGATCACCAACAAGAAGAATGTTGATATCACCACGGAAGCTTGCCCCAGACAGCAAGGTCAATGCATTTCCGCCAAAGAGCTACATGGAGAGCACTTAACAATCAATATAAAACAACTACGCCTCAAATCCAATTTAACCATCAGTATCAAGATAAATATTTAGGGAAAAATCAAATAAATTATGTTCAATTAAAAGTACAAGCAATCAGAGCATAAAAGGTGGACTGTTGTGGTACCTGGCAAAGAAGGCCTTTCTTTACATCATCCAACTCCCATATGTTTGGTGCCAAGGACTTGGTCAGCCTTTCATAGATATCAGGCTGTTTAGATAGTTCTTTTAATTTCTCCACCTGTCATTTCAAAAACAACCTTTCATTAACAAAACTTGGATCACTCTTATCCTCCAAGAAGAAGGTTGAATAAGAGTAACCTTTTCTTCATGATCAAGAGGCTCTTCATTTCCAACAACACCATTTTCAATTTCCATTGGATCCTCTGCATGCATTCTTGACTTGTCAGTCTTCTTAAGATGAAGACAATCAATGTAAGTCTGGAATAAAAATATGTCCAATCAGTTTCTGCATATTGATAGAGTCTAATTTGAATATGTGATGGGTTTTTAGATTGGTGGACTGCCTAATTATCAAACTACTCTAAGCAACCGCATAGGGAGACTTACCTTGAACAATGATTTTACAGTCCTATGTGCTGACCCGATTCTGACACTCATAGCCCTATAAATTCCAGTGACCTAACCAACCAAAATAACCATTGAAGTATTAACATTAAAAAACAGGAACTGAATGCTGGACTTATATACACAATCAACAAGAAACAATATATGACATGAAATCTTACTTCAACTCTGTCACCTGGCTTCCCCACATCCACCAGCTTGTCATGCATCAACAAGCTTACCGTGTGAGGTGTTCCTCCCTCAGGGATCTCATCTGGTGTTTCTTGAACTCTCACAATTTGTTTATCAGCAAACCTGTGTCGACGAAGACCAAGTTGAATAAAATTGCAATAAATTGAGTGTATGGGAAAACATATATTTAAAGGAAATCTCACTTAAAATGCTGAAGGCTAATAATAAGGTTAGCCAACATTCAGGGTACATTATTCGAGAATGCAATCAAACTAGTAATCACAACAACTAGATCAAAAGTCCAAATCCCTTGACTAAAGTGCAAGGATGTCAAGCTAGATGCCTCAAGTCAAGCTGAGATATGTTGAAGGTGTAGAGGACAATAAAGTGTGAAAGGTCATCAATCACTGCCATGAATTGGTGATAAGGAATCATCAGAAATAGTTGGTAGATCTTAATTGGACATGGTGTTGTAGTTTGGAAGTCAATCTCTCCTCCTGCACTATTCCCAGGATCCAAGTGTAATGCTTCTATCTTTCAATAATAATTAGCAACAAATTTGTTACATCAACCAACACGTATGCCTCTTTCAGCACTAGAGAACAAATTAAATAAATTGCTCATCAGAAATCACAAGTAGTAATTTTTGTGGATTGGGACACAAACAACAGATAAAAACTCTGTTATACCAAGTGTATATAAATAACTACTCAAACTTTGTGGATAATTGAGTATTACTGAGAACAAGTGCAGCTACTTCAGCTCCTCAATTAAGGAGAGATGGGAATAAATTTTCAAATATTGACTTCAGCTAATCAAATAAGGACCAAAAAATCAATCACCACCTTATATACAAGTATGATCAACCTTATACAAGTAGGATCAATCAGGATATAAAGGTAGTCATGTTTACCTGCATCTATTGTGAACCAAAGTCATTGAGTTCCTTGCCAGACATTCTTGCTTGCCGCATATTGTCGGCTCACTAATTCTTCCTGATAACTGTCAAGTATTAGCACATAGAGACCAGAATTTATAAAGGACAAAAGGTAATAAACTCCACCTAGTCAACTAACCTCTGTCTACAACAATTGGGTCAGAGTAATATCCACAAACAAGACATCTAAATATTGCTTCTCTTATCTCTGGAATAATTGCACTACAACGGATAATCATCCCTTTGAGTGACACCATCTTCTCAATATCTGACAGAAGAGAATACAAATTAATATAGCTCCAGGTATCATCATACATCCTGAAAAGAAAAATATATCATACTAGAATGCAACTAACCAGATGGATTGAGATTTCTCATTGAAGTGGACGTCTTAAGATTGAAAATTCTAGCTTGTATGTGCTTCTCAAATAGTGGGTTAATTCTGCTAACCATGTCCATTAAGACAATATCAAAAATTGCTAGAACCTCAAGTGGGAATCTGACCATTTTGGTATACAAATCACCATCATAGTCGAACACATCATGCGCATCAACATCGAGTGAGTCGCCTTCCATTTCAATTACATTATGAACTGCCCTCATGTATTTCCCCTCAGTTTGAAAAGGATCCTCCCGGAAATTCCTCAAAAACCTAAGAATTGCAGCGTTTACATCTTGCACGCTGATGTTTGTGCCCCACACATACATAGGTGGGGTATCATCGGCATCATCACCTTCCCCGCCTTCTGAGGAAGGCGGAACATCAGAGGCATAGGATGGAGTCGCGGCACCAGTAGGGGTGTTGGAGGATGCTCTTCTTCCGCCTCGGCGAGGATTAGTACTCGACGGTGTTGGTGTAGCCTCAGGAGTTGTGAATCGCCGATTTGACGGTGCTACTGGTGTCGATGAGGCCGAGCGGCGGCCACGCTTCCGGCGAGCAGAGTCGCCGGGAGAAGAGTAAGTGTTGCCAATTGGACTTGAAATGGAATCATCTGGTGTAGATGGACCTGTACATTTCAAACTCTTTCTAAGAAACTTCTACTTAGAAAAATACTAAACATACGAGCAGATGACAAAAGAGATGCAGTGCACTTACCGCCGCGAGCGTTGACCGGAGATGAGTCGGAAGCCATCCGCCGTTCGCCGGAACTTTCTCGGATGTAGCTGTAAGGATTGCAGATTGGGATTGAAGAAAGAAATTGTTAGGGCTTGATCTGTGGCGGGAGGCTTCAATGTAAATGTGATGGATATCTTTGGCGGGAAAATGCAATGCCTTTTGGCGCCAATTCCCTTAATGAGGTCGAGTAAGTTATGGGCTTTCGATTGGGCCTGGGATTCTTAATTCTGTGGTCCTATTGTTTGCCGAAAATGGACTGGGCCCATTATATTGGGTCTTGAAAGTTATGGGCTTTTTCGTTTGGGCCTGAAAATGGAATGGGCCTATTATATTGGACATCTTAGGAGGGAAAGTGCAGTGCCTTTTGGTGCCAATTCGTTTCATGAGGTCGAGTAAGTTATGGGTTTTCGATTGGGCCTGGGCTTTTTGATTCTGTGGTTCTATTGTTTGCTGAAAATGGACTGGGCCCATTATACCCCATTGTAAGGAAAACTACCTAACCAGACATATATCCCTACCATATATACTAAATTTACCTCTACTTTAAACAATTACATATATTATCACTTTTAATATTTTATATCATATATTTTAAAAGATACAATTAGGTAAACAAATATCTTAACACCAAAGTTAATGGTCTAATTGCAATTAATATTTTTTCTCTCTCATCAATTGTTTCCTCTGTCAATCCTCTACTCCAACAATATCTCTAATCCCTCACGTCCTCCACCATTTCTCTTCCTTCCTTCATCCTCTTAATATCAAAACTGATTCTTGTTCATCTTCCGGTGAAACTATTAAGTAAAAGAGGCTAAACTTTCTCACCCTTATCCCGGCGAACTATGGCGATGTTAAGTCTCCGAAAGGGTAATACTCGACTACTGTCGAGGTTAATAGGGTATTATGCGTTCGAAACCTTCCGTTCAACATCATGAGCGAAGAGATGTACTATATCGTGGAACTGCTTTCGACGTCTATGAGGATATATATGATGCAAAATTCATAGTCGATAATCTCTTCGACTTCAATATCGCTAATCCATACTTGATAGTTTGTATTACCAGCAAGTGAAGATGAGTGAGAAATTTGACAAGAAGAAGAAGGACGAGATACATGTTTTTGGATTTATGTATCTACTTACAATGTATTCGAGATACATATTTTTGGATATAATGTATGAAATTGATATTTGACATATCAAATTAATACTAGATGCATATTTCTCTAAAGTTCGATTATATAAACCTTTACAAATAAGGCTGTGAGATACATGTTCGAGATACATGTATCATTAATGGCGAGATACATGTATCCAACAGTTTTTAAAGCCGAGATACATGTATATGAGATAGAGTTCATATTACTCTAAAGTTCAATTATATAAACTTTTACAAATTAGGCTGCGAGATACATGCTCAAGATACACGTTTCATTAATGGTGAGATGCACCATCCACATTCTAGAAGTTGGCGTAGGATTCAGACGGACAATAGTAAGGAAATGCCTCAACAATAATGTGATTGACCATTTGGGGAAAAAAAACTCGAAACTTTCAGATACAAAGGAAGGAATTGATGAAGAAGATGAAGAATACAATAACAAAATTACTTGAGTTTATGATATCGTTATTTTAGGAAAACTTGTTAGAATTGGTATCCAAGGATCTTGTAAATATGTTGGGTTGTCAATTAGTCAACAATTAATTCTTTAATTGAGGAAATAAGTCACACCCCTTTAATTCAAATTAATAAATTGTGTATTTCGACTTTAAAAACTATTGGATACATGTATCTCGCCATTAATGATACATGTATCTCGGGGCCAAAATATGGTATAAAAAGTAATATTACAAACTATCAAAAATTCTAAAAATTTGAATCTAGAGTAGTGAGATTTATGTAGGATGCACATTCTTGAAGCCGTAACCAATATGTAAAGTAGTCCTAGTCCATTGGGCTTCTGTTTTCTTTTTTAACAAATAATAGTAGACGGATTAGGAGAGGTTGTTAGAAGGGATCTCTTGTTAGAATTTAGGAGATAATTAAGATTTGAATTCGTGATAATGACCATTCGTTAAATAGAGAGGAACTCGTTAGATAATGAGCGATTGTTTGAGGTTGCAGTACAAACGTCTTATGATTTTGACATACTCCCACTCGATGAGCTTACAAGGTTTATGAATTATGCATTGATAACTTACTTTTTTTTTTTATATTGTCAGAGCACTTAGAAAGATAGTTGTATGTAATTCTTTGTACAAACATTAATTGATATTTTTGAAGATATGAAAAACAAATTGCTAGATCATTTTCGACAAAGAAGTTGTCAAAAATCTCTTATCATCGACAAGTCAAATTTCAACAGGACGTGCATGAGTTAAATATTTCATCAACTATTACTCAAACACAATTCGCTTATCCGTGGAAAAGTACCATCCAAAGCCGTAAACCTTTACGACATTTTCTTACATTGACACAGTTGGTGCATTTAACATTTTATCCTTTTTTTTAACACAATTATTTTGAGTGGTGGCCTTTGTTTTTGCTCAATTAATAACTTGTCGAGATCAATTATAACTTGAACTCTAATGATTCTTGATGCTTTGCTTCACTTGAATTAATTGATACACGCAAACCGACTTAGAGATAATTTTAAAAGTTTGTTTAGTTTTCCTATCAAAGCAAGCTTGGTAGCTAGCTCACATTTTTTACTTTATTTAATCACATAATATCCCAAAAATTCCTGGTTTTATTTATGTTTAAGAGGCTAACAAATTAATGACCATTTAACAAATAACTCATTGAAGAAGCTAATTATTCTGTATCACATTTGTATTCAACTCTCTTTAAACAGGTTAATTGACTTATAATTAGAAGAGAACGAATAAAAAAACCTGTTCAGAGGCGTTGTCATCCCATTTTTTTTCATATAATAATTTGTATTCAATATTTATTGACCCGATTAATTCTGATTCACACTGTATATCCCAATATAGCTCATTACAGAGGAAACACTGCTACCTGCTATTGGCTACCAACACGAGGAAAACAAGTTTTTCGTCCCAACGGGTTCAAGCACTAATTATTCTGTCTTTCGCTACCATATGGACATGCGTATATTCTGATATTTTCTTGGGAAGAAATTAGGGTGGTCGTTCTTTTGTTTGACCAGCAACTAAGATGATATCAGTTTTATTTTGTGAGATCTCGAATATTTAACCTACTTGGTATTTAACTTCTTGATAAAATTTCAACTAAGGAATACTACAAGGCAACTACTGTTATCTCCTGTATTTAGGTTAGTCAAAAATACAAAAACAGAAAAAGATGAAATAGACAGAATAATTTTTAATCTGAGTCCACAGAAACCACTGTGTTTCCTTAAGAAATTTAATCCCCTCATTGTACCAGAGGTTGCAGATTAATTCCTCCCAAGATAAAATGGATTAACCTGTTAAAGAAGTAGCGGTACCTCAAACTTCAATAACTTCAGCGAACGCAAGAACAGCAACAAGGAGCGCGTATGTTCAGACAAATCTGTTCAGACCCGTTTTTTCCAGAACGTTGTGTCTTTTTTGAAAAG
>NW_006239302.1:326941-353369 GCF_000226075.1 Solanum tuberosum | reverse complement strand
AGGTTAGTCACAAATACAGAAACAGAAAAAGATGAAATAGACAGAATGTTTTTAATCTGAGTCCACAAAAATCACTGTGTTTCCTTAAGAAATTTAATCCCCTCATTGTACCAGAGGTTGCAGATTAATTCCTCCCAAGATAAAACGGTTTTACCTGTTAAAGAAGTAGCGGTACCTCAAACTTCAATAACTTCAGTGAATGCAAGAATAGCAACAAGAGCACACACAGACTCAGTCGATCGACAATTTTGTTTATGTAAGATAATGTATGCAGAGAGGAAAAAAATTTCAGTGTTTGAAAAACGAAAACGACCTCTTATTTATAGCCATTAGCAACAAGGAACGCGTCTATTCAAACAAATCTGTTCAGACCCTTTTTTCCAGAACATTGTGTCCTTTGGGAAAAGTAACGACTTTTCGGAAGGAACAAATCCTTTCAAACGAATTTACCGTTACGCGCGAATTTCAAATAATTCATTGCGAAATTAATTCCGTTATTTAACTAACATTCTGAATTAATTTATAAGAGAAAAGTAATGAATTAACAAGATTGATTAAATAAATTTTGTCCAAAAATAATTATCAATCAATCATTTGCCAAATCCGAAGCCGAAGCCGAAGCCGAAGCCGAGGGAGCAACAACGACGGCGCGAGGGGACACCTTCTTCTTAATCCTTTAAGAACTAAATGAAGTGTTTCCTAATATAAGGACAACAATTTCCTTTCTTCTACCAATATGGTAAAATGACTTTTTATTTTCCCTCCAAAATTGGTTCCCCCGCTTTCCATCTTCTCTTTTTATTTCCCATTCACACCTTGCTAAACCCAACAACTACAGCAATCTGGAGACAATTATGCATTCATATTTCTTTTTCAATAGAGTCTTATGTCTATTAAAAGGGTTATTGGTCTGCCTTTAAGAACCAAAGGGGGGCATTCCATTAAAAGAATCCATTTTCCATGCTTAATTTGATCATGATGTTACTCTTTGTTCCTTTGTTTTGTTGAGGCAAGGTATATTGGTATATGATGGTTTGCTCTTTGAATGACTCATCCAATCATCTCTTTTTGGGTTCGACTTCCATTATCTTCACTCTTAATACCCCTCGAGTAAACAAGGGAGAGAGGGAGTAGGGGTAGGATCAAGACAAATGCTTATGACGAGGCTTGACTCAAAGGGGTAAGTAATCAAATGTAGAAATTAGTTTGCTATGCTATGTTGTGTAATTATCATACAGTGCAGCTAAACTGTACAAGGAAATTGATGTACCAATTTTCTAGAGGAAAAGGAAGAAGTCTGAGTTGATTTGGCTAAGAAGCTTAGGAAATTTAGAGAGCATATGTAGTAAAATTTGCATGCAAGCACAAGAGAGACATTATTATAACTTGGTTTGTACCATTTATGCATAGATTTTTTGAAGATATGCATGCATTTGTCCTTTCCTAAAGTTTCAAATATATGCTTTCTACTCGCATCAACCTAAAATCAAAAGAAAATTCTTAATTTCAAATACAATGAAGTAAAATAGAATTTCCTTAGTTACTCTGATGTGCATATGTGAAAGCGGCAAGTCTGCTTAGTGATGTTTCCTAGATATGATTCTGGTTATTTTCGTAATATTTCTCCTTGTGTCTGTCTCTTGGTATTAAATTTCTCTATGTTATTCCTTTCAATTCAACTAATCTCCTCTTTTGATTTGTAATCGTTCTTTTCACTTGAAGAAAATTTTGTCTGCAGAGTCTATGAGAGTTGTACTTTCTTTTTTTAAAGAGTTTCTTTGCTCTACAATTTAGCTTTGCTGATAACATTACCATTTATGAATAAGTACGCTAATATTTATGGCCTTTGAGATTCATTTTTCTTCTGTAATATGTCGGATTTTGGGATGACACGATATGCTTTTACCCGTTCTTTATACTTATCAGTTTCCAGAGGTTACTTAGCCTTACGTTGGTCTTTGCAAGTAAAAAAATAATATTATTCTTTGTGAATGCATTTTATTTGTTTATCCCTCTAAGATCACTATAAATGAATATTTGCTTACAACTTTATTTAGGTACTTTCAAATATTAATAATGCTAGGAAATTTCCTATCAATTTAGTATAAATAATTGTGAGCATAATTGTAGGCTTGGATTATTGGAGAGACCATGCATGAATGGAGTTTATGAGTGCAGCAAATGAAAAGGCAGTGAAATTATTAGTTGTGAGAGGTCTGTGGTATGTATTTCTACATTCAACTTCTGCACTATATTTGAAATATTTGATTTGATAATAATTTATGACTTTATAATTGGTAGTAAACAATAATTTTGTCAGTTCTTGTGTATTTGATGTGTCCTCATCAAAAGGAGAAACTTATTGTATTTCTAGGCAAGAAGTAACTAGTTCATTTTGATCGCGTGTTGTCTTATTTTTCATTGCTTAGGAGAACACATAACATTCTTATAACTGTATTTTTAGGTGAATATGAGCTAACTGGTTGTGACCTTTTAGTCCTTTTTCTTGATGATTTTGACAAGACATAGCATAAAGAAAAGATGAATGCGCTTGGTGAAATTCAAAAAGGATTATGACTGAAGTTTTGGAGGAGTGGCCCAACAATGATATTCTGGTAACTGCTTCAATTGGATATCATCTCTTCTCAGTTTAGTGTTGGGCCCGTGCTAGACTATCTAGTAATAAAATATAAGGTACATGGCAAAACAAAAAAACATAAGATATTAGATACAGAAAATTTTGTCCATAATTTGGAGGTCATGGTTTGTCCATAAAATTTGAAAGAGTGGATAAATGCATGAACTCCGTACAAGTACTGATTCTTTTTTCTTTTTCTTTTTTGTGGCCATGTGGTGGAAAAGCACAGTACTCTATCACGATCTCCTCAATAAGTCCAAAGATTACTTGTAAAAACAATCTTAAAATACTTGCTATAGATACTATTCCTTTAGAGAAAAAAGCTGTTGATCATGTGCTTGGTCCCCAAGCCCACTAAAGTATCTGATTTAATTATATGTTAATTAAACTTCCTACCATATTATAATCAAAGAAACATCACTACCATATTATCATGTGTCTTTGCTTAAGAAACAAGAAAAAAAAGGAAGGAAATTGCTTGCTTGGATCCCCTTCCGGAAAAAGTAAGCCTTCCTTGAAAAGAGGGTTGCACTCTTAAGGAATTTTTAGGATGGATTGTCATATCTAATATGTATGTATATTGGAATGTGTAATCATCTCATCAAAGTTTTATATATTGTTAATTGGAAAGAACATACTTTAATTTACTTAAAAAGGTAGCCTAGTGTACTAAAAACTCTTGTTATGGACGGGATGCAGGGAAGTATCAAACTGCAAGAGTTTATTGTACGTTGTCTTTTCCCTGCATATTTTTGCAAGACATTCTTTACTTCATTCTATTAAATCTAGATATGTTCCATTCCGTGTGTGAGTTTAATTCTTTTTCATGTGCTAAACACTTCAAAATAAGATAGTAACATATTTCACACTTACGGGTGTGACCTAGTAATCAATGAAATGAATTTTGTTGAGAATTATAAGGTCTCAATTTCAAATCTTAGCAATAGATCGATTACGATGAGAATCAATCATGAAATCCCAAATTCAAATTTTATAAGATAGCAAATACCCTAGGGAGCTCAATCTATTCCGGATGCCACAATTATAGAACAATATATTATATAGACTCAAATTTCAACATACACTCCCCCTTACAAAATATCCATGTAATTTATTCTCCTAGTTCTTATTTATTAGTTTCTTCTCTATGAGTACTATTAGAGGGATATATTCCAACATTGTGTCATTGATAGGGGCATCAACCTTTACCTTTGGTTTGGTGTGTGCATATTTCTAAAGGTTAAAAATGAGGCTTTACTAACTACTTTTTTTGCCTCAAGATGCCCACCCAATATTTATTTTTTTTTGCTTCAAGATACTTATTTAAGTATTAATCATATTTGAGGGCCCCTTACACTAACCAAGGATTCCCTTTCATTGTCCTAAGTGCTACAATGATCAATGTCTAACACTTGCTTATGATCGAAGGCATCTTAAGCATTAATTACGAACTGGCTACCTAGATATAAGTATAGCTCTAATGTCATAGAAGTGTTTTAGTTAATATACGTACCACAAATCAATAATAAGAACACAACAATTACAATTTACACATAATTAACATAGAAATTAAGATGTACAAAGACAATGGTAACAGTAAAGAAATAATGAATCTTGGGCAACCACCCAAATCATATTAAAGAAACTATATAGTATCTCTTAAACCATCGATGTAAGACTCTTCAATAACACTAAGAAATTTTTTTCTTTCTTTCTATAACAAGTAAGCATGCCACAATTTAATTTTGAAAACATGGAGTTTTATGTTGAACTTTTTAGGTGCAACAATGGGACAACTATAGTGGGTAAGCATCAGTGCCTACTTTCTTGTATGATTTGCTTGTTGTGTTAATTAACTGTAAAAGACATCAAGAAAGGGACCTTCCCCACGTTGGCTTTTAATTAGTTGGTCATTGAGGGAGGGTGAAGCCACTGGCACACCCTAACTACATTAAAATTATAATTTCAACTTATGCATTCATAGTGTAAATTAAAATGTTACCATTGTAATTTAACCTGTTATAACATGTTGTCATGTCTTATTTATTCCCTACGTACTCTCTTTTAATTAATGTGATAGTATTAAAAGTAAATTACACTACTGTTAGTTATGCGTATAGAAAAAGTATAACTCATCATGATGATTAAAATATATGGTCCAAGAATCACTTATTGTCCTTGTGTCCATTAAAAAGGATACATGCATTTTAAACCGGCAAAGAAACGGGTAATCAGGAGAAAAGTGGCTTCGATATTCATAAACAACCAGTAAATCAGACATAATTAATTCCCTTAATCAAAAAGATTAAAACAATGGGGATGGGGGAAATTCATGATAAGACAAACTGCAGAACCATATGCCAACCAATAATTCCTCATTAGAATTTAATACTCTTTTTAACCTTTTTTTTTCTTCATCTCTTGTACACTGTTTTAACTTTTACCATTGCACTGCACATAACAAAATACCGAGAGATAACTAGAGGGGTAATTAAATTAGGTTATTTAAAAAATTAATACAAATAATCGTCCATAATAAATTTTAAACCTGATACAGCAGGGTTAAAATACAGTGACATTGTCAATGTATTTTTATTTTTTTTTATTTTTTTGGTTTAACTACCAAAAGGTAGTGTATGTTATATTCCAACAAAAGTTACAGATAAGTCTGACCTTGGAATACAACATTTGACTGGTAAATCAATGTATATAAGTTGAATTGATTGAAGAAAGTTTATTTCAAGAAGATTTTGGGTATGGAAAAAATTGCGTACCAGGCATATTAAAAGCACTAAATAGATTGGGAAAAGTAGAAGATGGTGGTGGTGGAGAAGTTGTAGTAGTAGTAGGTAAAATAGGAGGTTGATGAAGCTGAAAGCCACTTGACGAACTTTCTCCAGCCATATAATTGTTGTAACGAGGACTCTCATTATCAGGTCCTTGATCATATAATATCCCTTTAAAAACATGTCCTGCTATCTTCACTGATGTTTGATATGCATATTGATCAACCGCATTGTCAATCGAACTTACATGAATACAACGAAATACTGCTGGAGAACTCACTTCCCCTGGAAAATGACCTCCTTCGTGATCATCACCAATCATCACTACATCAAAGACAACACACAAAATTTAAATTAAGTACTATACACTGACAGTAGCGCAAATTATATACATATTTTTTGGGGGCTTCAATGGGTGTAACATTGCGCTATTTAACAGGAGTAGTTCCAAGAGTACTATAGTAAAAGTAATTTGAAAATGGTATCACAACATTGCTTGCTAGCAAGCATACACAGAAAAGCTGCAATAGCTAGGGTTTCATAATTTCTGTACATAATTAGTACCTATTGAACATGTATAATCTTCTAAATAAAAGTATTATCTTAAATTGCTGAAGCTTTTAAACTAGAAAATTTCACAGATCATTGTACACGATATCCAACCAGATAAGAGCCTCTTGGGTTGATTCTCACTGCCATCCAGGGCCGGAGCACTAAGGGGAGTAAAGTGTATATATATATATATATATATATAGATACGGTTAAATTATTTTTTATAATTATATATTAAATAAATATTGAATAGTGCCTCTTTCATGTGGTTACTTTCATTTTATGAACTTCACTGAAAAATTCTAAATCCGCTACTATGTCACCCATTATCTACTATCTATTGAACTATGTGAGAAGCGGAAAATGGTGGATGGGGGTTCATCTGAACTCCTCTGTTTGGCGAAAATTTACACTATATATAATTATTTTTATGTATCTATAATATATGCTGAATTCTCTTGACTTCTTCATATGTTTACTTATTTAAATTTTGAACACTTTATTGAAAATCTTGATTTCCCTACTAAATTGTGACCCTATTTATATCTGAGGTATATAACAATAGATAGTTTCTTCGTGTGCGCTTACTTCTTTAATATTTTGAATCTCTTTATTGAAAATTCTAGCTTCGTCACTTTACAGTCACCCAATGGGTAAAAAAGGCTTTTAGATCATGAAATGTTGTTATCAAAATAGTCACAAAGTTCAATAGATTTAAAGTGCAATGATGAGTATGTGGAGATCTATACACTGTGGAATCTAATATTGTCTGATGATAACAGCAGTACCTTCATTTGATCTGTATCTTTTAGGGTTTGGCCCATTTTGAAGCTGCTGTTGCTGTTGCTGAATAGTACTGTGATGATGATGATGATGAAGATGGTGCCTGGGACGCCTTGTGGCGACAGGGACCCAAGTACTCTTAACGTGTGTTTCACAATGAAACCCTCGACTCTTACAGCAAGTTCTGCACCTCAAATATGTACAATCTTTTTTGGCTTGATTTCCACAATCTTGACATCTACTGCTACTTAATGATGATGATACTCTTCCTTCTTCTTCTTCTTCCCTCCTCATCATCTCGAACTAGTAATCATTTTCGTTATTATAATTGCTTCCTTCACAATAACTACACTACTAATTTCAGTTGATTTTACCATCTGGTTTTCCCTTCTTTAAATGCTTATTATTTTTGGTGTGGTTGTTAAGTTTCTCTGTTCCTAAATTTGGGAATTTGTGTTTGGTTCTTTGGTTATTTCTAGAGTTCATGGCTCTAGAGTACTATTTGTTGGGGTTCTTTTCATTGCTTTTTTCTGGTGCCTTTCCACCAATACCGAAATTAATTATTCCGTCTCAATTTATATGATATAGTTTAAGAAAGAAAGAGAAAATTTTGAAACTTGTAATCTAAAATAAGTTATAAATATTTATAGGAAAAAATTATTTCATTCAAATTAAAATTGTTATTATTAAATATAAAAATATGTCATTTTCTTTAAATCGATTAAAGGAACAGTGATCCTGAAAAGAAAAAAAAAAGAGGAAAAGTATTAATTTTTGTTATGTGTACATACACGTGATGCAGTGTACTGTGGATCATTTGCCTTCACTCTGTGGAGTTCATTACAGTGACAACAGTTGCAGTATTATACCATAAGAAATGGAAAGGGATATATGGCCATTCTTGTTGAGGAAATAATTATTGAGTACCGTTGAGGACAGTAACATATTAATTACTCCTCCTTTCTATTTCAATTTGTTTCTACTATCTTTAGTCGTTTTTGAAAAGATTATTTTTTGTAACTCTTTAATTTTATTTTTTTGCATGAAATATTTAAATATATACGTGAAGTAATTATTTACAAGAGCAACTTTCACATATAACAAACATAAAAATTATATTTATATGCTATAACTATAGTTTACATAATTACGATTCATAGCAAATATAAATATGTATATTTCGCTATAAGCAGTTGTATAATCTGTTTCTGTTTTGGTATTCATATACAAACGATCAATTGTATAATTTGTGTTTGTATAAAGTGAGAAAGAGAGAAAGACAAAAAAAAAATTGGGCAGGGAAAGATCGTATTTGTATAATCATAAATGTATAGGACGAAAATATATCATTTGTATTTGTATATACAATTTTCTCTCGCTTTTTACAAACACAAACGCAATGTATACATTTGTGTTTGTATAAAATGAGAGAGGTGAGTGAGAGTGGCGAGCGAGAGTCATCAGGAGAGAGGCGAAACAACAATAGTTTGCTATGGGGTACAATTAAATCAAACTATGTTTATAATATTTAATTTGAATTAATAATTTGCTATTATATATAATTTTCCCTATTTACAATAATATAATCATATTTTTATTTATATAAAAATTAGTCAAAAGTCATATAAAGTATGCACTGACTTTACAATGTGATACACTCAGAAAACTGAATACAACTTATTTATACATGAGCTATAAACTTATTATATATACACTCAAAAGGCAGAATATAACTTTAACTTAAAATGAAATATACACTGACTATATTTTATAATACACTAAAAAAATTGAATACAACTTATTTATACATGAGCTATAAACTTATTATACACACACTCAAAAGACAGAATATAACTTAACTTATATGAAATATATACTGACTATACACTGATTATTTATTGAACTATTTTTTTTTGAATATTTATTAGGTTGATTAAAGAATAAAGAAAAAAAATGAGAAATAGTTAAGGGAAATATTGATTATGAAGAAGGTGGTGATTTTGTAAGCAAAATCGATTTTATTGAAAATAATTCTACTTTCTATTTAATTTTGATCAACTCAAAATCCTTCCTAAACAGTCTCAAATATTAGATATGAAATTCTTTTGATGTTCCAAGACTTTTAATATATAACTCGCTTGGCTGATTTACATTGAAGTATGTCAAAAATTTAAATTAAGCTTTAAAACTTTAATAGCTTATTGATCATCGAAGAAGAATAAAGGAAAACTGAAAGCAACAAAGAGAAAAGTTCGAAGGAGGAGGAAGAGGAGAAGAAAGAAAGGAGAAACTATTAATGACTAAAGTGAAAAAAAAAGAAAAGCAATTGAAATAAATTTAATAAAGTTGGGCTAATTTAAATTTGACTTGACTTTATCAGATCGGACTTCATATGAAGAATTATTTGTTACTATATGTATATAAAGAGAAAAGGGCTAGCTTCCTTTTTTTAATTTTATACGCATATATTTTTCCTACACCGTATACATAGCTGCTACAATTATGTAAGAGAAAAAGTCAAATATTTCAAAAGGTTAAATTGATATGACAAGTTTGGCAGTTACTCTTATCTTTGTCTTTCTCTTTTTACTTTTGGGTTCGATTTGTAATGGTGACTTCATTTTATTGGACTATCACCATACTTTAATGCTCAAATTCTGCAGGTGTTTGTTTATAAAGTATGGTAAGATGTAGGGGCAGAAAAAGAGGGGAGTTAGGGTGTCGACACGTGTCATCTGTCAACTGTGATACACATTAAATTTTTGGGCAAGTGAAGTTAGGAGTGACAACTGAAAAAAAGAAAAGAAAAAGAAGTTAGGAGTGACACAAAGATGCTTTAGGAATTAAGGGCTAGTGTGGTTAGAGAAATTTTTAGAAATTGTTATTCTATTCTTAATATGAATAAAAATAATATTATAATTATAAAATACTTAATTTAAAAATAAGTTATCTTATGATCTATTACAATCAAACATGAAATAAAAAAAATTAAAATCAATTTTAAAATTAATTGTTTTTTTATCCTTCGTATCAAACAAATCTGGTAAAAGTATCGGATTTTGGATGAAAAAGAAAGGAGTGGGGCTTCACTGATAATTATTGTGTCAGTGGAAAGTATTGAAAAAAGCAAGGAAAAAGGAAATGATAGGGACAGGTAGTATTATTTTCTTAGAGAATTTTGTGCTTTTAATTTCTCAATTATCGACAAATTCTCATTTTGTCCTCGTAAAATACTCAACTAATTAAGTATATTTTCGGTTATCTAAAACTTATATTAGCGAACATCAAATAAATAAAAGGTGATCTTCTTTTAAAAAAAAGGGATATTATCTTCCATTTAAATTGAATGAGGAAGAGAGGTTTACGGGTTATTGATTGACGGTAGACGTTGACGGAGTACGTAGCAGCAAAGAATATATGGAGGCAACTTCTATCTATAAATGAAGAATTTTGACTCCTTTATTTATTATTCAAATCATTAATATAGTATATAAAAATAATTATTTTGTCATATCAAATTTATTTTATAATAAATGTGGTTGAGTGATTTTATTGATATAAATATCTAAGTTGAACGATTTTATTGATACAGATGGCTAAATTGAATGATTTTATTGATTCAAATGACTAAATTGAGCGATTTTATTAATACAAAACAAAGTTTAATGATTTTTTCCTAGATAAATTTTCAAAGTTCAGGGGCTTTTTGAGATATTCACTCAAAAAGTAAGGAAAAAGGAAATGATAGGGACAGGTAGTATTATTTTCTTAGAGAATTTTGTGCTTTTAATTTCTCAATTATCGACAAATTCTCATTTTGTCCTCGTAAAATACTCAACTAATTACGTATATTTTAGGATATCTAAAACTTATTTTTTCACAATTAAATTCATTCAAAATAGATATGAATGTATATCGAGAAATTCTCATTTTGTCCTCGTAAAATACTCAACTAATTACGTATATTTTAGGATATCTAAAACTTATTTTTTCACAATTAAATTCATTCAAAATAGATATGAATGTCAAATTATGTGCTGAATTATTGAATATTGAGCATAAATGCCTGAACTTCAATTATATATGATCAAATTTTGTCATGTATGTGACAGACCTATCAACTTTTTTTTTTTAAAAAAAAAGATACAGATTTTTACAAACTTATTCCTTTTCTATTCCACTGCTTAAATTAATCTTGATTTTGGTCCCTCCAACTTTGCTAAATATACGCGGAAACTTAGAATTTTGATAAAGAGGAGTTTTTCATGGTTGAAAATATTAGAGATGTTGCCATCTAAACTACTAAAAATATGCTCTCTTTTTATTCTTTTTAAAATTTTATAATAGAGGTGTCAAATCCAATTAACATAGATCTCAATTAATTTGACGTTTACTTGATGTCTCCCATTAAAGCACATTCTAAATAATTTATCCATTAAAATTTGAACAAATATAAAAATTACACCATACTTTTTAATGGACTTATGCTTGATCTCATACTTTTCATATCATGACAATTCATGACCAATATATTAGGAAAATGAGCTTACATTAGTTAAAACTTAAAACACTTCAGTTATTTTGGATTGTATGGCTATTCATAACACAAGTCCAATATAGTCATTATATTGGATATTGGCCCGTACATTTTAAGGCGACGGGCACTATTGGTTAGTCGAAGCACCAACAAAATATTATCAAACAAGTATAAAATCAAAAGTATATAAATACAAATCAAACAAAAATATAATATAGTTTACTTTATGCTTAGATTATGTATTCAAATCTCACTTGAAGTTTTTAAATGTCTTCTTTGAAGAAAAAAAATGACAAAAAAGAAAACGCAACAACAATATCGAGCTTAGGACATTTTGCTTGTGAGTGCACATTTAATTATATGATCCTTGTTTAGATATATATATGTATATACACATAATTTTTCCTAAGTTAATGAGTACACGTGCACCCATTCTTATATACGTAGATCCTCCTCAGACTAGAGACATATGAGAATGTGAGGTTGTTATCCCATTAACGACACTTTAACGATAAGGATAGTAGAGAAGAAGAACTAATTTGTCCTATAATCTGTTATGGCTCAAACATGTATGCCATTCGATCCTACTAATCTTTGTAAAATTTTGTATCCTATTACCGTGTTTAATTTTAAATTTATCATGTTAAATATCTAACATAATCCACATCCTTAAATGCAAATTATAAAGTCAACCCCACAAAGCACATAAATAATTATCAAGTCACTTTCAGATACGAATAATATAAAATCAATGAGTAAATTAAATTAAATTTAAATATAAGGATGAGTGGCTTAAATTTTTTTCCATCAGAAACATGCTGGCCCTGTTAAAAAACAAATGTCAAATCGCTTTACTGTACTGCGTCGCTTTGTGAGAAACTTGTTTAATTAATGAGATTTTAATTGGCATTTTCCCCCATTTGATTCTCCATTATGTCCCTTTATTTTTGGCTTTTTCTTATTTGGCTCTATTGGATTCTCCACTAATAAACCAAAATGGTAAGGTTTCAATTCTCTCAAATGTTTGAGCTGATATATTTCATAAGATAGGAATAGTGGGTATCAAACTTATGAATATATCACAAGAATGGAATAAATATATTTGTCACGATCCAAAATGAGTCGTGAGTGACACCCACACTTAACCTCCTAAGTGGACGAACCAAGGAATACAAACCTCAACATATATCAATAATTCAACTACGAATAACAACAATAATGCGGAAGCTCAAAACTCATTAAAGTAACCAATCAAATAAACCTCTAAAGTCTAACACTTATTATCCCCAAAATCTGAAAGTCATCACATCAAGGACATCTGTTCTCAAAATACCAAGTAAGAGTATTAAAGACACCAAAATAAGTAAATAAGATGGTCTATGTCCGAAATTTAAGGACATTATGCCATGATTGAGAGAATCCAGCACGAGCTAGAAGGAATAGCTCACCCTGAAATCTGATGTGCTGGAGACTGGTTAGAGCTGAGGGAGAGTCGAAGTCGATGGTACACTTGCTGCACTTCACAAAAGAAAATGAAGAAAACACAAGTAAGGGTCAGTACAAAGAACACGTACTGAGTAGGTTTCATCAGGCAACCCAAAATAGAAATTAATATGCAATGAATAATTGTATAAAATCAACTATGACACTTAGCAGGTGGCCAACAACAAACAATATGAACAAGTGATAGCGAAAACAAGTACGCAATCAATCACAATATCAAGCACATATACGAGGACTAATGCCTCCACACCATGCTCATTTGGGGAAATAGGTTCTTTGAGATTGAGTACATTAAGTTAGTTCAATATCTTTTCCTTTAATGTTACCGCGTCGGAACGTAACACCCCGATCCAATAATACCGTGTTGGAATGTGACACCCCAATCCAATAATACCATGCCGACTCATGGCATCCGATCTAATATATCGTTAATTTATCATTTGTTATCACCACTTTTCACTTCATTAACAATATTTCATCAAGACTTCTTTATTCAAGGCATCATTTCGATAGAGAAGGTTCAAGATTATAAATTCCACGGTCTCAGGATTTCAGACTAATCACAAACCACACAACCAAGCTACACAACCACACAATCAAGTACATAGAGAACTTCACAATATCACCCAATGCATATCAATCGCTATTAAGAGTCTATCTATCATATAGAATAAGCCATAACCTACCTCAACCGACGAACCGAAGTCAAGAGAGCTAATCTTCCAATTCTTTCCCTTTCCGCAATGCCTCCGAATGTTTCCAATCTATCAATTGTACATTATTCGTAAGTAAACGATTCTATCGACTCACATATTACTATATATATATATCAAGCCTAGACTCAATAACTCATCCCAATCTATAGAAGTTCAAGGCCAAGGGTAAGTTTCAATTCCTCCAATTATCACAACTTAATGGTAGTCAATATAATACACCTAATATTTAATTACTTATATTAATTATTATCAAAACATAAACTTATATATGATAATCATATTAGTGAATTTACACAACCAGTAACCTTGACAGATCATTAACCATACCCCCTAGCCCTTATACTATCCTTTTACTAACTTCAATTATACCTTAATCATTACTCCATAACCACCCCTGATCTTAGTCAGCCGTAACAAACAAAACAACATATATTTGCTCGTCAAATCTGTAGCGTGTGTAATCCAATTCTTCCTAATACTATACTCTAATGTAATTCCCATAATAAAATATATCTATATCAAAAGCTCAGTGTGAAATTTGAATGAGATATATCTTTCTTTTAATTTATAATATAATACACTCAAGAAATTGTTGTAGCCAAAATATCATGCCAACTACTTTAATTACGCAACCGTAACTACACCGTATCTTCCTCAATTCTATATTTAATATATATAATTTATATATAGTGATTACAAGTGCCAACAATTTCATCGTTATCCAATGATGACCATTGGAGATTATTGTTTCCCCTACCCCACAACTAGAATTACTACAACTTAGAGTAACAATTTTTCAACTACAGCAACTCTTGATTTCTTTTTCTTTCTTTTTGACACTATTCAATAACATAGTAATACTAGTAATCAAACTGTGACATAAATCAATACGAGAATTTGACATCTTAGAATATCACCTGATTCGTTGGTTCTCTTCGACGCCGCAGGTAAGTATTCACTCGGCTAAACCCTTATTTCTATTTTACATAATATTTACTCCTAATTATTATACAAAACCAATTATAAAAGCCTGAAAGTGACCCACTATTAATTTTAATGTTATCTCCTTTAACCACCAACTAAATTACTTATTAAAACTACCCACATTAAATTCATAAACGTAGTTACGAATAGTCCAAAATACCCATTTAGAATCTATCGAAAAGTGTTTTATGAAATAAAAAGTTCTAGTACTCAAAACGACCAAAAGGGTCGTTACAATAGATATCAATTTACCCATCGTTCGTCCTCGAACGATCAAAAGAAGGCAAGGGTAAGAAAGGGTACCTGAATCGATAAAAATGTGTGGATATCTTTCATGCATATCAACCTCACTCTCCCAAGTGGACTCTTCAACTGGTCGATTCTTCCACTGAACCTTGATAGATGCAATCTCCTTTGACCTCAACTTGCGGACCTCCCTATCTAAGATAGCTACAGGCTCCTCCCCATAAGACAGATTCTCATCAAGCAGTACCGAATCCCAACGAATAATGTAGTTTTCATCACCATGGTATTTTTTCAGCATGGACACATGAAATACCGGGTGCACTCTTGACAACCCTGGAGGCAAGGCTAATTCATAGGCCACCTCCCCCACGCGCTTAAGAACTTCAAATGGCCCAATGTACCTTGGACTAAGCTTACCTCGCTTACCAAACCGCAACACACCCTTCATGGGTGAAACCTTCAGCAAGACTTGCTCACTCTCCATAAACTCCAAGTCTCTAACCTTCCGATCTGCATACTCCTTCTGTATGCTCTGAGCTGCTAAAAGCTTCTCCTGAATGACTTTCACTTTCTCTAATGATTCCCTCAAAAGATCGGTACCCCAAGGTCTCACCTCATATGCATCAAACCAATTATACATTTCCTCCCATACAATGCCTCAAATGGGGGCATATCAATACTTGAGTGATAGCTATTATTGTACGAAAACTCTGCTAAGGGTAAGAATTGATCCAAATGACCATTAAAATCTATCACGCACGCACGAAGCATATCCTCCAGCACTTGAATTGTTCGGTCAGACTGCCCATCGGTCTGAGGGTGAAATGCGGTACTAATGATACGATTCTCACAAGAAGAATCACAAAAATAGCGGAAATTGAAAATACAAGAAATAAAACATAAATAGATAGACACAAAAAGAGGAAGCAAAAGGCAACCTAATGGTATATTAAACTCAAAAACCTCAATTCATTAATCCAACAAGAAGCACCTAACTCTTATGACAACCTCGGGGGAATCAATATCCCAAGCAGCCGACATTTCTAAGCAAAAATCAACAAAAGCTTACCAAGCTTTCAAACACTCACACAAGGAGTTCAATTCATCATTAATCAATATTCAAAATAGCCTAACCTAAAATGAACCCCTAAAGTCCTATTTAGAGTTTTAGGCATTATTACATAGATGGGCCCAAAAGTGACCCGGAATGGGCCAATGACCTTGCCAAGTCGGGCTCGCCAAATGGCTCGGCGATGTGCCCAGTGGGTTTGGCGAGAACCATGTTCCTTGCCTTCATCTTTGAAGGCTTGCTGTAACTTTCGGCGGTCTTGGGATCTATTGGGCGATGCACCGATGGGCCTCTTGTCCACTTGGCGACGAACCCTACTCCCTATGCATGTTTGGACATTAGGCGATCTGGTGGTTATCTCCCAAGCCATTGGGTGATGCGTCGATTACTCTTCAACTCGCCGAGTGAGGAACTTCCAGTTGTAGCTCCTTGGGACCTTAGGCGATGTTAGAACCCTCGCCAAGGTAGCTTGACAAGTCACCGAAGTGGAGGTCAGCTCGCCGAATGGAGCAACATGTTCATTTGCTCCTCTTTGCTTCGTTAGGATTTCCATGCTCTAAGTTATCATCCACACATGGTGTTGCTCAGTTGGGAACTACTTCAAAGCGCATTTGTTACCAAACAAGGCTTGGAACCCCTTTCTTGGCACCATCTCAAGCCCAAGAACCTCCATCCTAGTGAACACTTCATCAAAGTGTTGAAGTTTGTGAATGGATGGTCTTGAGGCAATCTGGATTGCATCATTCTCCCCTTCTTGAAAAGGATTCGTCCTCGAATCCAAACCTTGCAAAACCATAGGGAGAACAAACAAGAATAAGATCTTCATGGCATGAGGGTTAGCATTAGCAATAACAAGTTTAATACCATGCCAATGATGC
The DNA here is from genome assembly GCF_000226075.1 of Solanum tuberosum. NCBI lineage: Eukaryota > Viridiplantae > Streptophyta > Magnoliopsida > Solanales > Solanaceae > Solanum > Solanum tuberosum. Next base: position 336,677 of record NW_006239302.1, on the reverse strand, counting down.
ACAAACTTAACATATAACCAAGCATTACAAATATCAACAAAGGGTCTATAACCCATCAAAGCAAGAGATACTTGGCTAAGCAAGAAAATTTGACAAAGGGGTAGAGCAAAGGAACCAATACACTTAAACAATATTATACGTAAGCCCTCATTGGTTCCACATCCAAACAAGCACAAGACCTCCCTTATGTCAAGTAGTACATGGACACTCTCATACCTAAGTGCGAAGGTACAAGTAGTGTTGACCCAAATTAAGACTCCATCCAATGCACTAGATAACTTCAAAAAAGTAATTATTCCAATTTATGAGCAGGCTCAAGTACATAAGTATTCCCCACCCAAATTAGTAAACATACCTCACTCAAGCACATTGGATCAAGTAATAACACTAAAGAAGAATTATGTAAATGACAGATGGTGTTACTATCACACTTAGCATACTTAAAATTGACACCGAGGTCAAATGAAAAAGGATTGCAAACATCGAGTCAATGAGACTCTCATTTGCTCTATTTATGCCAATACTAACATAAGAAATGCAACCCATACAAGTATGGGTGGCATTATATGCAAATAGATAAAAGTGTGTCCTTGAATCCAAACCTTGTAAAACCATATAGGTCACAAGCAAGAAGCTTATCCTCTTAACATGATGGGTAGTACAAACGTTAGCACTTAGAACATTTAATCGAGGAGACTCAAATTCAAGGAACAACCAAAAATCTTCTATTGTCATGGTTATTAAGCCCACAAATGAAGAACAAAGACAATGGTTATTCTTTTCATCAACATGGTAATACCACCCCAAAGATGATACTCCCACCAGCTAAAATACCTTCATGCATTCACCAGGATCAAAATAATAGGATGTCCATATAATTGGATCATACCAACAAGTGTAGACCATAATGACACCCTGATTCACATGTAATGCACATTTAATCCCACTAGGGATTTCATCATATGCAAATAGATAGTAAAGGAAGGTACATATTTCACCTTCTTTTGGCAAATATCTCCTACCCCCATAAGATGTACAGTCAACAAGATCATGCTCAGGACAAGAAATAGAAAAGGGGTCTAGGAAGCTATCCTTCCCCACACACAATGTAGGCCCTTCAAGTGGATGGTAAAACCTTAAGAAGAGCTTTCCTGCATAGGGAAATGAATCAACAATGTCACCCACTGTATGCCTTCCATTTCGACCAGGCATTCCCACACAAATTTCACAATGCAACTCACTACTGGGGTCAAATGAAAAGGTCATCCATGAACTTGGATCAAGTGCACCTCAATTTATCAGGTGGGTACTATGTCCTTCCAACAACATACTCCACTCAACAACATGAATCATCATATGTGAACAAGTAATATAGAAATGTGTCTCTCAAATCAACTTCCTTTAGGATGTTTTCATAGGCATGATTACTAATAAATTTAAACTCATGGGTCATACCATTGATAATTGGAACACACCAAGAAAAAGAGTTAATAGAGAAACAAACACCACCTCCCTCCTCACAACATTCCTTCTCCAGAAGAGTACTCTCATCTTCCAAGAAGAGATTTCCATCTTTGGGAGGGAAAGCCTCACACCATAATGGGTTAGTATAACAAGTATAATTATCAAGAACTATATTGCTCTCAAGATTCACACTACTAGGTACATCACTAAGAGTGATTTCATCATCTTCAAAAATGATATTATACTTAAAGAGGGAATGATCAACCACTAGGGAAGAATTACAACATGAAAGTTCACCCTAAAAAAACACATATCATCTTTCGAAGCATTTCCGAGCACAAGATCTCTATGAGCAAAGCAATCAATCAGATCTTCCACAAAAGACATGCTCATAGAGTCATTTCCATTCAATTGATCAATATTATCATTAGTACCACCGACTTGAGGTTTCTTAAGCACATTACAAAAACCCTTAACCAGTGAACTACACTCACGAACAGACTGATCAATACAATTATCATAAGATAATGAACGTTCATTCAAAGCACGGGTGTCAACACTAGGTGGACACAAATTGATCTTGCTAGAAAAATCAATTTTGTCATCAATATGATCAACTAGTGTATCCACACTTTCAACAAGAACATTATCAACACATGGTAGCAAAACACAGGTGTTCGGAAGCGGGAAATACATGAAAAGAGCTAATATATACGCTCATATACACTGATATACATTCAGTGTATATGCAAAAATGGAAATTGGGTTGAAGCCCAAAAATTTGCAGCAAAATTGGCCCAAGAAGTGGCCCAATTTCCTTATCTCTTTTACTTTTCTAATTGTTTTGATTATGGTTGACTAATTTTATTTAACTCTAACCATACAATATTTTAATTAACTTAATTAGATTCCCCAAAAGATGAGTTATTTTCTTTGTGTTGGTTTGCTTTAAATACTTTTTTTTGTGTTGTGGTCATTTATTTTATTAATCAAATATTGGTCAAATTTTACATCCTCAATTAAGTTAAATCGTTTGTTCTTAAAATATATGTTATTTAACGCTTCTTCACACATTTTTACTCATTCTAAAATTGTTTTAAGTATAGTATTTTTCTCCAATAAACTTTAAAAAGTGGATTTGCTTTACTTTGTCACTTTCTCAAAAGTTAGTCAAAACTTTGCTTTTATTCTTCAATTAGTCTTCCTGCTTTAGTCGACCCAAATTGATTCAAATAAATTATGATTAATCTGGTGTTGTTAAAATTCTGTTCACTTGCATTTTAATTCAAATGTTTCATTTTAGGTCCATTTCTCTAATAAATAAAAAAAATAAAATACGTCATTTATTTAATTATTTTCCCAAAATTAATCAAATATTGTAAAATATTATTTTAAAATCATTTCTCCAAAAATAGTCAAATATTTAATCTAAGTCGTAGGATAACCGCGTGTTAGTGGGCGCTTCAAATGCCTTAAAAACCTTCTTGAAGCGTAAATAAGAACCGCTTACCCATTTTCTCTAAATTTATAAAGATTCAATCTGTTAGAGCCTTTTTAAATTAAGTATTCTTAATTTCTTTAAAAAATTAAGTGACAACTCTTTTCTAAGTATTTTTATCAATCTGTTTAATACTTAGAATATTTCAAAAAGTAATTTTTCTAAAGATAGTAGAATTACGGCATAACATATACCAATTTGTATCACCTAGATACCAATTGGATTCAAGTAATAACACAAAATAAAGGAAAAGATGAGTTTTCCTAAAGTCTTATAGACTCTTGAAAAAAAGTAAAGGCGTCCCCGTACCGTATCACAAGACCCTAATAGACATGTCCTTGTGTGATGAGATCATCGAACCTAAGGCTCTGATACCAAGTTTGTCACGATCCAAGATGAGTCGTGAGTGGCACCCACACTTAACCTCCTAAGTGGGTGAACCAAGAAATCCAAACCCCAACATATATCAATAATTCAACTACGAATAAAAACAATAATACGTATGCTCAAAACTTATTAAAGTAACCAATCAAATAAGCCTCTAAAGTCTAACACTTATTATCCCCAAAATCTGAAAGTCATCACACCAAGGACATCTGTTCTCAACATACCAAGTCTAACAGTATTAAAGAAACCAAAATAAATAAATAAAATGGTCTATGTTCGAAATTTAAGGACATTATGCCATGATTGAGAGAATCCAGCACGAGCTAGAAGGAATAGCTCACCCTGAAATCTGATGTGCTAAAGACTGGCTAGAGCTAAGGGAGAGTCGAAGTTGCTGGTACACTTGCTGCACTTCACAAAAGAAAATGAAGAAACCACAAGAAAGGGTCAGCACAAAGAACACGTACTGAGTAGGTTTCATCAGCCAACCCAAAATAGAAATTAATATGCAATGAATAATAGTATAAAATCAACTATGACACTTAGCAGGTGGCCAACAACAAACAATATGAACAAGTGACAACGAAAGCAAGTACGCAATCAATCACAATATCACATATACGAGGACTCATGCCTCCACACCATGCTTATTTGGGGAAATGAGTTCTTTGAGATTGAGTACATTAACTTAGTTCAATATCTTTTCCTTTAATGTTACTGTGTCGGAGCGTGACACCCCGATCCAATAATACCGTGTCGGAATGTGATACCCCGATCCAATAATACCATGCCGACTCGTTGTATCCAATCTAATATATCGTTAATTTATCATTTATTATCACCACTTTTCACTTCATTAACAATATTTCATCAAGACTTCTTTATTCAAGGCATCATTTCGATAGACAGGGTTTCAAGATTATAAATTTCCACGGTCTCAGGATTTCAGACTAATCACAAAACCACACAACCAAGCTACACAACCACACAATCAAGTACATAGAGAACTTCACAATAATCACCCAATGCATATCAATCGCTATTAAGAATCTATCTATCACATAGAATAAGTCATAGCCTACCTCAACCGAAGAACCGAAGTCAAGAGAGCTAATCTTCCAATTCTTTCCCTTTCCGCAATGCCTCCGAATGTTTCCAATCTATCAATTGTACATTATTCGTAAGTAAACGATTCTATCGACTCACATATTACTATATATATATCAAGCCTATACTCAATAACTCATCCCAATCTATAGACAATTTCCTAAAGTTCAAGGCCAAGGGTAAGTCTCAATTCCTCCAATTATCACAACTTAATGGTAGTCAATACAATACACCTAATATTTAATTACTTATATTAATTATTATCAAAACATAAACTTATATATGATAATCATATTTAGTGAATTTACACAACCAGTAACCTTGACAGATCATTAACCATACCCCCTAGCCCTTATACTATCCTTTTACTAACTTCAATTATTACCTTAATCATTACTCCATAACCACACCTGATCTTAGTCAGCCGTAACAAACAAAACAACATATATTTGCTCGTCAAATCTGTAGCGTGTGTAATCCAATTCTTCCTAATACTATACTCTAATGTAATTCCCATAATAAAATATATCTATTGTATATTAACTATTTATAAATTGAACATTATACATATGGGAGTACTAATTACATTTGTATATTAACTATTTATAAATTGAACATTATACATATGGGAGTACTAATTACATTTGTATATTAACTATTTATAAATTGAACATTATACATATGGGAGTACTAATTACATTTGTATATTAACTATTTATAAATTGAACATTATACATATGGGAGTACTAATTACATTTGTATATTAACTATTTATAAATTGAACATTATACATATGGGAGTACTAATTACATTTGTATATTAACTATTTATAAATTGAACATTATACATATGGGAGTACTAATTACATTTGTATATTAACTATTTATAAATTGAACATTATACATATGGGAGTACTAATTACATTTGTATATTAACTATTTATAAATTGAACATTATACATATGGGAGTACTAATTACATTTTCATATATCTATTTATAAATCAGTTACTAACAGATATACACCAAAATTGATCAAGTACAATCTCAAATTATTTGAGGTCAATTATGTCTCATTCATACTAAAGTTTTTTCAATAATTATTTTTTTGAAGCAACTTTGGTATTTTAGCGCGGAATCTGTTGATTTATTTACTTACATAGATGTGATATAGCTACAAATACTACTACGACAATTTAAATATTAACTCTGAAGTAACTAAATTAAATTAATTCAAATATCACCTCTAAAGTAACCAAATTATATTTTCATGAACTCAATGCTTCTCAGATAAGAAATTCTTAGAAATATGCAACTCCCATCATAAAAATGAATCAAGCTATACAATTTTTCTTATAATTAAAAATTCAATTCGATGAAAAAAGAAATAGGCAAGAAACTGCTTAAGAAGTAAAGATCATTTGCACATATACTATCAATACATGTATTTGATTGGACATGTGCATTTGAGCACACCAACAATTTCACTTCTTGAATTAAATAATGACAAAATATCTGTCTACATTACACATGAATTCAATTCCTCCAGATTCTTCGAAAGAAGAGGAGGCCAACAAAATACCCCGTGAATGAGAAAGATAAAATGTAAGCAGACCTTACTACTAACTCGTGAAATAAAAAATTGTGTCATATTTGTGGAAGTATAAGTCTCACATCAAAGGGCATCTCTAGATTGGAGTCTCTAAAATGTACCAAAAGTTTTAATAATTGTTACCCCTTAAACATAATAATGACAAACTTCAATTAAGTTTAGAAGCATGAATAAAGTTGGTTCATGGGTTACTGCATTATATTCTTAAAAATGCATCCATGTTAATTTCTCTCTTTTCCTTTGTCAGTGAGATAATATTTTAAAAATGAAATCATTTTTTTAAATATAGATAACATAAAACGAAATCATTCTTCATTGGTGTCTTCTCTATAGTTTCTAATTGTTGGCTATTCGATCATCCAACAAAGCTTCCTATACTTATATAGGAAGACACATTAGAAAATATTCTATACCATATAATACACACAAATAAAGCTTGTAAACAATCCTTAAAATAAATATATAGTGACGGTAAACCTTAGAAAAGGATCCGCAATTGTGCTCGGACTAAAGAAAAGAGGGCTTATCCACAATTCTCTTCTGGCACGAAACTACGCAGCTATACCTGGACACCAATATCAGCAAAAGAGAAAATACTTAAGCATATAATAAGCTAACATCAAGGATTTGAAGAACCAAAATTGTATCATATTGCTCTTCACCAAACATGGATAAATATTTGCCGCTTATGCTTTATTAGCTCTCTTACTCTTATATGTCGTGTGTTTCAAATTAGAATTTTCAACAGTATAGTTGATTTAATTCGTAACCCATAAGCTTTGAACCGTTAGGAGAAGAAGAGATTTGAGGGAGATGATCCATCATTTTGGCTCTAAGGCCTTAGCAATTGTTAATAATAAATAATCTGGAAGTGGAGGAAAAAGATCTAGAACGCTCTGGAATGGAAAGAAAAAGTATTGTGGTTTGCTAAAATATCAATCATGCATAATTACTATTCTGCCCTTCAATCATATTAGATTTCGATTTTTGAAATTACTATTAGGCATTTGCTATTTTTGTCATCTCTTTCTAAATATTAATCTACTTATATTTATTTACTTTTCTAATTAATGTATTGATTTTCATGTGTTTCGATTCTTAACTTCTTATTTAAGAAAAAAGAATAGCAATATTAAGTAAATAAAGTAAACAATCTACTATAATTAATTAAATTTTAATCTACTTAATCTTAAAATTTAAATTATTTTACTATCAGAATATTCTTTTCATCAATGTACGTAAATTGAACACGAAGAATACTTATTATTTCTCTTCAATGCTTGATTCGCAAAATTTTAAAACTATTTATTTTAAAATTTAGTGAGAGTCTTAGTTTAATTTTATTTATTAATTTTTATTTTTATACTCCCTAATTAAAATATTTTTATTTTCATTTAATACATTTTAAATCGTGTTTGTTTCTTTTTATATTTATTTTAGTGCAAAAAGTAAAGGTGTTAATGTAATATAAATTGAATTAAAAATGGGTCCCATCATGTTTAGATAGTAGGGCCAGTTGTTATATTTTTTGTGCTTTTCATGATAGAAGTACACGTGGCCTTCTCTTTCTACTATTCCTATTATTTTTTTTAAATTGAATTTAAAACAAAAATTGATAATACCCTGGCAATTACTATTCTGCCCTTCAATCATATTAGATTTTCGAAATTACCATTGGTCGTCCAGTCGTCTTCACCTTTCTATTTAATAGAAGAATAGAAAAGAAAAAATAACGATACATCCAACACCAAAGATTTGTGCCTAAAATGTGTTGCTAGATCTCTATTGTAAGGCCACAAAACCTCTACAGACAGCTATATTCTCACGATATACATGTCATACTTTCAAAATACTCTCTAACAATACCTCCAGTTCATTAGCCTTCTACCATGACACTATAATATTACATATTAGTTGTTTTGAAGCATATATAATATTTGTATTACTTAGGACCATACATTTATGTTATCACATCAAAAACGAAATGATACACAATCCGTAAGATATTATTCCTCCTTGTCACAATAAGATCGGGCACAATGCAATAAATATGTTGCGAAACAGACATAATTAGATACTTAGGCATTTGTCAAGTCTAATGTAACTCGCTCTAATTGACAATATCTGCCTAATCTTAGCATCTATAGAATTTCTATGAGATATTTCCTATATAAAAGAAAAGTCTACCAAAGTTTAAATATAGGCAGAGTCTATGTAAACAATTGTACATTTTTTAAACCAATCTTAATGTAATTTTAAGTCTATCTCGTTTCCTTTAAAAAGTTTCGATCACCATAACAACGCATATTGTTCAATGTATTTGTAGGTCACTTGTACTAATTCCTTGAATATGATCATTTCTAATCTCCTGTAATTAATTCCTTCATATATACAAAACAAATCTAGTGACTAATAAGTCGTAGAACATTGTTCAATGACTTTTCTAGATAATTTCCTATAGTTGAGTGACCTTTTAAAATATTAACTCTAAAACAAATAGATGAATAGGAACAGAGCCCAAAAGGGAACACCTCTGGAAAAAAAATTAAAGAACAGGAACAAAACAAAAAAAAGTTTGACATGGAGTGTGCGACTTTTTAAGCTACAAAAATAATAGGTCACCAATTAAAGCAAAATGAGTGGCTTATTTAGTTTAACCCCATTCAAATTGCAGAAATATGATATGTATACTTTTCTTGAATAGGAATAATATTTATTGATATCAAGAATCAGAACAACATGAGATGACAAAGAGCAAGCTCTTACTCAATGCAGCATCATGGCCATTCAAGGTTTTCTCCACGGAGTTTGTGAAGTGAAATTAAGATTTCTCAAAGTCGGTGTAATGTGAATCCTGCAAGCTTTTAATCAAGTGTCGATATGTTATTTAGACACTAACACAAATATATTACAATTGAAATACATCAAATTTCTCATAAACATTAAGTATAACTTTAATGGAAAAAAAAATACTAAATCAATCTTTTTATTTTGAATGGCGATTTATACTTTTACAATCAGTTTATATAAGCATATTTTTGATGTAGTCTATGCCAAATACTTTTGACGAGTTGTAGATTATAAAATATTGTTATAAAAGTTCTTTCCACCTTTTTTTTTGCAACTGATACAATCCTATCAGAATTTTTGTTAAGTTAACAAACAGAACAACAAAGTTGTTTTTATAGAATTAATTTTCAATAAAGATAGTGGGAAGATAATTCTAGAATTACCTATGCTGGTCTGTGGTACCACTTGGAGTTACCAATCAGATTTCAATTGACACGTGTACAACACTTTAAAGTGCAACTAAAATAACTTCTTGTACAATTTTTACTGCGATGGTTGTCCACATGATGGCTTTTCTATACAGTAGAAATAATAATAATATATACATAGAAAATTACCAAAATAGCCCTGGTCGTCCGGTCGTCATCATGCTTCTATATAGTACTAGATATAGGACCCCGTGCCAGCACGGGGCCCAATACATATATTTTTTTTAATTTTAATTTATGTCATATTATGGAATTTGAGAAGTTATTGAAATTTTTATATGATTTTAAAAATATTTTAAATTGTTAGCTATTGTGATTTGTAGTACTTTTTTTAACATAATTTTGAAAATAATATTTATTAATCTATTTGTTCTAATTTATGTGGCAGATGCA
>NW_006239302.1:309088-325880 GCF_000226075.1 Solanum tuberosum | reverse complement strand
AAATATATTGGATATTAGTAGTGATTTATAGTATAGTAATTAATATATAATATGTAGTATTTAAGTGTTATATTATGGAATTTGAGAAGTTATTGAAATTTTTATATGATTTTAAAAATATTTTAAATTGTTAGCTATTGTGATTTGTAGTACTTTTTTTTAACATAATTTTGAAAGTAATATTTATTACTCTATTTGTTCTAATTTATGTGGCAGATGCAGAATTTCAAATATTAACCCTTTTTTATATGTCTCTTTAATATATTAAGTTGTTAATTATTGTATTTTATAGTACATTTTGAACCTAATTATTTAATACTATAGGTTATTTGCCATGTCCCAATTTATGTGGCATTAATTGATAGATTTGTTGGAGTCGAGTAAATATATTTACAAATAATATAAGTAATACTATACATTATAATAATTAACAGCTTAATTATTTAAAACTTATATACAAAATTTAATTGAGTCTCTAAATTGTATTGGTACCACATAAAATGGATTATATGATAAACATATATTGTTTGAAATTGACGAAAAAGAAACTATAAATTACAATAATTAACAAAATAAATCTCTCGACTCCAACAAATCTATCAATTAATGCCACATAAATTGGGACATGGCAAATAACATATATTATTAAAAAAATATTTAAATAATTAAGCTGTTAATTATTATAATGTATAGTATTACTTATATTATTTGTAAATATATTTAAATATTATATGTTAGGTTTTTTATCCTAATTTATATGGCATTGATAGAATTTAAAGTGTCAAATAATTGTTAATTATTGTAATAGATAATATGGAGTATTTAAGTCATTTATAGTGTAGTAATTAATATATAATATGTAGTATTTAAGTGTTATATTATGGAATTTGAGAAGTTATTGAAATTTTTATATGATTTTAAAAATATTTTAAATTCATAACTATATATTTCAATGTACAAGATTTTGATAAAATAAAATCTTTAAAGTTAAATTATAATGTTTTTGAAATTTAAATTATTAAAACATATATAATGATTTTATAGAAAAAATAATATCATATAAAATTAAATGAAAAGGATAATAAATTCAACTTTTACCATGATAAGGTTGAAAAATATTATTTAAGTGGAAGGAGGTGGGGCCCACTTGTATATTTTATATAGTAAGTATTGGACATTTGTTATGATTTAATTGGAACAATGATAGTAAATCCTAGACTCTTCTAATATATAGTAATATATAGTAGTAATATATATAATTTATAGTGATTACAAGTGCCAACAATTTCATCGTTATCCAATGATGACCATTGGAAATTATTGTTTCACCTACCGCACAACTAGAATTACTACAACTTAAGAGTAACAATTTTTCAACTACAGCAACTCTTGATTTCTTTTTCTTTCTTTTTGACACTATTCAATGACATAGTAATACTAGTAATCAAACTGTGACATAAATCAATACGAGAATTTGACATCTTAGAATATCACCTGATTCGTTGGTTCTCTTCGACGCCGCAGGTAAGTATTAAACTCGGCTAAACCCTTATTTCTATTTTACATAACATTTACTCCTAATTATTAAACAATACCAATTATAAAAGAGTGAAAGTGACCCACTATTAATTTTAATGTTTTCTCCTTTAACCACCAACTAAATTACTTATTAAAACTACCCACACTAAATTCATAAACGTAGTTACGAATAGTCCAAAATACCCATTTAGAATCTATCGAAAAGTATTTTATGAAATAAAAAGTTCTAGAACTCAAAACGACCAAAAGGGTCGTTACAATATTTTAAACTCAAAATTCAAGTTCGATTATTTTTATGTATTTAGGTTGGTTTGAAGGTGAACTATATATGTATTAAATTTTACATAAATAATATCACGTTTGCTTGTTATTTGGGAGGTAAATTATTCATATATAAAATTAATATGATGTTTGGTTTACAATTTTAAATAACCCGCATAACTAATACATGTTTAAGTTGTGAGGAAATCTATTTATTATTCTATGTAGGATATAAGGTGGATTGACTAATACATGAATAACTAATCCATGCATAATAATAAATAAATTCTCTCATAACTAATCCTTACATTACTAATATCAATATAATTTTTTCCCGCTACCAAACGATCCCGTATAATAGAAATTGAATCCTTTCATTTCTTTATATGCTACATTTTTTTATTTTGAATTTATTTGAGGAAATGTGTCTTGAATTTCATGAGCTTGGGTAAAAAAGAACTTTTTAGTAAAGAGCGATTTTCACCCTCTTAGTGCTTAGTCCAATGTAATATTATTCGAATTAATAAAGCTCAGTGAATTACGATTATCAAAATTCAAATGGTTAAAAAAAAAGGTTCAAGTTCAAGTTAACAAAAATTATAAATCTTTACGCAAATAATCAGATAGATTCACATCTTTTTTAGCTAATATATATAAATTATACATAAGTATACATAAACATACATATATTATACATGAATTATAATATATTATACGACTATTTTTAAAATACACACTCGCAAAGTCACTCTCTTGCTAACATGACCACTACAGTACTAGGGATGTGCTCACAAGAAGGTCACTGTTTCAAAATTATTTCTTTTTTTAGTTATTTTTTTCAAATCATCAAATGTATGCAAGTCCAATTGAATTTCTATTATATAGAAGCATGATGAGCCAGGACGAACCACAACATAATCTTATTGTACATTGTGCAATAAAAGTTAGACAGATTTGTACTTTTTAGTTATTTAAAACAAATGTAGGGGTATTTTTATCTTTTGGATCAGTTATTTCTTCTTGGGAGCTTCTCATCATTCCTCCCTTTCCTTTTTCTCTCTTTAATTTCTCTCTCAAACCCAGAGGCAAGGCTAAGGTCAAGCAACCATATGAATCTTTTCAGAATTCCAATAATAAGGAAGTTTAGCATTAGGTTTATTTAATCCTCTTTAAATTTTCATCCCAGATCAAATCATATTACTATTTTGAGCTTCGTCAATTTATTAGGGTGTACAAGGCTTTGGTGACTGAATGAGACTAATCCTATTCTCTTTTCTCTTCTTATGTTTTACTTAGAAATTATTCGTATTTCTCCTTTAGATTATATCAACTGGGAGTGGGAATTTACAATTGGAAGTGGAAATTTACAAATTTCTCTGTGGATTTTTTGTTTTGACTTTTATTATAATCAATTGTTGAGCTTTCTCACAAGATGTTAGTTCTGTGTTTGGATTAAGAATATGGATTTTGATACCTACTTCCTTTGTTTAAAAAAAGATGCCTCTTACGTTTTTTTTGCAACTCTTTAATTTTCAATTTCCACATAACATGTTTAACACCACGATATTAAAGGACATTTTTGATACATTCTACATATTTCTTCCTGTCTTAAACTTCGTACCAAGTCAAAATTAGGCAAACAATTTGAAATGAAGAACATATATGATATTGCTTTATTCCTTTCTACGTAAATCAGGGATGGTTGGTTTTAGCAAGATAAAATTTGGTTCAGACTTTTGAGCTAGAATCGTGAGTTGTTGATGAGAGTTTTGCGTTGTACGATGATTTTATTTTGTTCAACGAGTTCACTAAAAGTAGAACGTGTAGATTCCTGCACCATAGAGATTTTGCATGAACAAAAAAACGTTTTAAGAGTGTTACTACTCGCTAGAAGTATCTGCATTGTCTCACTGCTGATTGAGAATTATGAGTTGAAAAAAAGGTTCTTTCTCACTAAAAGCTATCACTTTCCTTTAATTTATTTAATAGTGTTCTTGTTTTGGTCAGGGGGAAGGAAGTTGAGTTTGTTGTTTGAGCATTATTTTCATCGGGGTGCTATCCCTCCACCAAATATCTGTCATGTTTGCCCAACTTTTCTGAGCTTTCTCCCGCCTCTCTTTTGGTCTCTCTCTTGGTTTGTTTTCTCTGGATTATGAAGTCACGATTTTTTGTTCTCACTCAGATTAATACTCATGGTCTGTAGTATCTTCATCTCAACAACTTCATATTATCAGCAACAATGTGGATACTCGAAGCTGTTTTCAAAAGGGAGATTTTGAGGTTTTAAATGAATGACTTGCAAATACTAATCTTTGGTCCATTTAAGGTATTATCACCTTCTCCCCATAAGCTATTTCTATTTTCATTGTATCCCTTATTTGTTAGAAGTATTACCTTGTTTGCAGCCTGTCACTAGAACATAATGAATATAGGACCTTTCAAATCAACTTAACAAAGCTAAAAACATGAAGGCATGTACTTCTTCCCCTTAGCAAGTATATGAGTCTCTCTGATTATAGATAGATACCTTTGCAATTCTAACTAATATTATCTAAAAGACTTAATGTTTAAGCAAATTAGAACGGTCAAACAAATGTATTTGTAGTTCCATAAATGTGGTTGTAGAGTGTGTTTCACAAATTAACTATGCCACCTTATCAAATGAAATAAAGGACCCCTAAGGTTATTATGGTCCTTGATAATTTGTGGATTATAGAGAATGGTGAGAACCGTATAGTGAAAATTTTGAGAATTTTTTGAGTTTTCAACGGTGGGAATTTTATCAGATGCAAGGCTTATATACATCACTCTCTACATTTGGATGATAATTTGAATAACATTTGGAGTTCTTATTGGTTTTGCACATTGTATTTTTTTTAGCAGTGTACCATTTATAATTCGACAATTTGGAGCTTAAATTAAATGCCTTATTTCATTTGTGGTGATTATGTTAAGATTCTTGTTAAGTTAAATTGTTGCAATCGCACCACAAACCAAGAGAAAGACTTCTCGAGCTGAACAACCTTCGTGGTGAAATGGTCTTCTATTATGCAGAGGCTAGGGATCACAGTATTTGGAACAACGTACATGTCGTTTACGATGGTTTGGTTTACAAAAGATTCTCAGTTGGACCTGTGGCCAATGTACATTTATCTTAGGAAGGTGACTGCAACTCATTCGCTAATTTTAATCACACTTAGTGTGACGGTTAAGTAGTACGATTAATATTAGCGGTTGGCAAGATATTCTAATGCATTTGTTTGATATCTGAATTTGCAGCTTCATCATTCAGAGAAGTTCAGTGGTATCCCATTGGCTTGTTCTTAGGACCTAAGTTAATAAGAATTGTAAAATTACACACAACACTGTTTCGACAGTAAACAAAAGTAATACTATTACAACATAAGAGGAAAATCTAAGAATGGATTAATGACGATTGATGCAAGAACTATGGATTAATGGTGATTGATGCAGGAACTGGAAGAAGTAGGGGTGATGGAAGAGTTGGAAAAGGAAGTAAAATCGAAGGACAACTTTCAAAAGGATCATGAATGATTGATCACATTGTTCATAAGCATACAAGTCATTTCACAATTCTTATCGATTGAGGAAGGGGATTTGTGATGTATTTGACTGTAGAGAAAATGTAACTCTATTGATGAAATGAATTTGTATTTATTTAGGATCTTATTCAGTAAGAAAAAAATATTATATTATTTTATTATATATTAGAAGCTATAGTATATATACAATGTCTTGCTCTTCTCTTTTTTTTTTTGTTGCCAATTCAAGGCTAAAAAGAAAGAAGGATGTTGATGTCCTCTTTTTTTTTTCTTTTTGGGGGGGGGTGGGGGTTATATACCTCACTTTTTATAATTGGATAATCTTTTTTGGTTGGTAATTTGAATAAACATTTGGAATTCTTATTAGTTTTGCACATTGTACTTTTTTTAGTGTATATATTGCAATTGGTAAAATATTGTTAGTTTTTCTTCTTCATTGTTGGAAAAAATAATAATGTGCATGGGAGTTTCAATACTTCTTGAATAGTTTGACATCCATTTCCATGTTTTAATTATTGATATTACTTTGTCTTTTGCAAGTATTCATCCTAAACTTCTCCACACGGTGGTGTTTGAAAATGATAAAAAAGTTATTTGCTAAGCTGATGCCTACAACTTTTACTCATTCAAAATGATGAATACATATTGTAGATAAAAGAATCCAATAATACATGTATAATGATGTACATATGTGTGATAGTATTACATCAAAATCCAACATATTGGGCTCGTGCTTAGCACGGGCATCGCTTATCTAGTAGTTACAATAAATAAATGGTATCACCAAATTAGTACGTGTTATCTGTCTCCGAGGATACCTTTTTGTGATTGACCTCATTATTTGTTCTCTTCTCCCCCTCAAAAGAAGATGTGACTTTTAAAAACTCTTCCAATTCTTTCATTCCATTTTGCACATTAATTTTCACTTATCTAGGTTAATATTTTATAATAAAAATACTTATATTTTATATTAAGAAAACATGCCTTTGTATCTTAGTTACTTTTTTGGAAAAAATACATAAATAAACAACTTATTTTATCATACTTTGAAATTTCATACCATTTGAAAAAATTATAAAAATTTCTACTCTTTCCTATTATCAGATACATAACTCTTACGCAACATATTGGTAGGGATGTGATGTATCGGGACGTTGAGCGATGTATCGAGACATGTGTGTCTTGTATCAACAAAGTTAATATATCGGGACGCGATGTATTGAACGTTGGGTGATGTATCTCAAATTGGGACGCAATGTATAGAGACGTTGAGTGATGAATCCGAAACCGAAATGCGATGTATTGGAACGTATCCGAAATCCTTCAATCTTCAGGAATCTTTGCAATTTGAAATTGAATAGAGATAGGATGTAATTAGTTATTAACACTATAAGATTTGTGTAAAATATATTGTTTTTCTTTCTGAATCTATATTATTTGAGCAATCCAACATTTACAAATGAATTCAGCCCACTTTACTTGTCAGTAAGCCCAATCAATTGGGCTGATAAACAGGCCCATCGCTCAAAACTGCTACATCCACAAGTCTAATGATGAATGACAATACAACATGTCAACCACTAATTTAAGGACCATATTAGAAGAAGACTTCAGTAGAATCATATATAACTTATCCCAACTAATTTGATGTTGAAACATAATCAATTAATTGTTTAGTGGATATTAACATACAGAGTGGTCAATTTTGCATTTCATTCATATTTTTCTCAGTTTCTCAATGACAACCTGTTCCTTTGAGCCTACAGTAGATGGATCGTTGGATCAATTGAATTCCCTTCGTCCGAAAAGTTATACGGCATAAATAAGGTAAAAATAAAATCTATGATATATTTCTAAGGCCTAAGGGGTCGTTTGGTATGGGATATGAGATAGATAAAGTTATCATATGGATTAGGATATCTCATGAAATTATTTATCCCATCATATATGTGTGATAACTTATTTCATCATTATTGTATAAATGATGAAATAAATAATCTTGGGACTAACTTATACCCCTAACCAAACACAACATAAAATAATCCTACATTTTATTCCAAAATTATTATCCCTTAACCTTCATACTAATCGACCCCTAAATGATTGAATACCCTTGAGGCCTTGCCATAGGAGAAGTACGGGTTCATATTCCAAATATAACATTTTTACATATTTTTAAATCCCCTTGCAAAATTCCTTGCTCCGCTGCCAATTGGATATGATACACACATTCAGATCATTGACTTATCTGAAGTTGAGCTATAACATATCTTCATGCCTCAAGGCTAGTACTTTTTTTTTTTTTTTTTTGGGTTTTAAGGATCCTCTTGTCAGCGGATACACAATAGTAGAGTTATGGGCTAATTAACAGAAGGGACCTGCCTAGCATATGTAGTTCCTAGGTTATCTGCTTCAGATTCCTCATGAGCATACGTTGAAGAAGCTATGAGGATAGAGGGAGTGCCAAAAACTTCTTGTTTCGATCCTTCTTGCGCCAGCCTGTCAACAAGACTATTCTGCTCCCTGAAGGTGTGTTGGAGCCCCCAACTTCTGCAACAATGACCTGCACTCAACAATTAAGAAGTTAGTATATAATGGTTGGTCATTTATTGTATAAATAACAACAAGTATTCTGAAATGATTTCAATCCTACCAAACACATCCTTAATTCGATCGTGGTAACATGTTCTGTTCAATCAATTTATAATAACCAAACAGATTTAGAATTGCTAGGAAATTTTAGGGTAACTAACAAGTTCTTCTACTTGTAACTTTTACCAAGGTCAACCATCTTTGCTCATGAAAAGTCAATCAATAGCCTCATGAAACATGCCAAATGGCTTTTATAAATCATTGTCCAATAGCAATTCTAGAGCTTACTCAACCTTAACCAAAATTCTTTATTCCTTATGGTGCAGACTCACAAAAAGGTAGTGGTATTTGTCTGCATTTTTGTGCTAAATTAGGTGCCAATTTATTCCTCAACTTCACATCATGTCAACATTATCACTCATGATTACTTAAGCTTTTCAGATAGTGACAACTTTTAACAAAATATTATCATTCGGGCGTTCCTTAATATTTTATATTACCACAGTTTTCTGCGGCAAATATAACATACTTTTTAATTGGTGATGGTTAAAGTGATGTGATGATCACTTTAATTTATACCCTCTGTCCACTTTTAATTATCATGTTATGCTTTCGAAAGTCAATTTGACTAATTTTCAAAGTTAAATTAGATTGCATTGATTCGATATTTTAAACAAAAAAAAAAGATATTCAAAAACTATACAAAAAGTACTATAAATTGCAATTTTTTGCATATCAATATGATGAAAAAATACATCGTAAAATGTTAGTCAAAGTTCTTTTCATTTGACTCTAAAAAAGAAAACCATGACAATTAAAAGTGAACGGAGGTAGTAAGTGCTAACATTAAATTGAGAAAGAGAAGCCTTTGAAACCATGAATGCTAATATCGTTTGACTCTAAAAAAGGTAAGGTTATTAATGAGTCCCGAGTGACCTATGGATCATAGATTCAAGCCATTGGAATCAATCATTGATGCTTACCCCATTCTTTCCCGGACTCTATGTGACCGTGTATCCTTTTTTCAAGGTTAAATTGGTGTAAACACGTATTTGCCATCGAAAGTTCTTAGCTTTATTCCTACTCGTAATTCCTAGGCAATGAATAAATTTTCCCTTTTGTACTACAATTGAAACATGGGAGAGTTAACTTTGTCTTCCAAGATCGTGAGAATGCAGCAATCAAATTCATACCCCCCTCTGAAGCAAGATAAAAGTGACAAGCAAGTCCAGCTAGTATCAGTTTACATGTGGAACCAACCCCACACAAATTATTAAGTTTCAACACTTCTACAACAAACATAGCAAGTCATACTAGTCTTTACAAGAAAAGAGTTTCTCATAGCCCTCTGAGTTGTTTTTTACATGCCTTACTTGAGTCGAAGGTATGAAAACAATTTCACACCACCCTCTGAGAACCCGCTCATGGGATTACATTGGTTATGTTGTTGTTGTCGTCAAAAAGAGTTGTGCAAATTATGAAGAACAAAAGAGAGAGTTCCTTATAGTTGAGACAAGTTGACAAACATAAATGCAGAAATCAATATAAATGAAGCAACTTGGCATATCTGAAAAACAGAGAAGCACATTGCCACCTTAAAGAAAAGAGCCCCAAGAACTGATCTTTTTAGCTTTCTTTCTTACAGTGAAAGATGACATTAAACAAATAAAAGCAATGAGAAAAGACAACAACAACATACCCATTGATATTCTACAAAGTAGGCTATGGAGAGGGTAGAGTGTATGCAGTCTTTTTCACTCCTTACCACTACCTCTCCGAGATAAAGAGACTGTTTCTGAAGACCTCGGCTCAAGCAAATCAAAGCAATAATGAACAAAAAAGAAGGTAGTGGGCACAAACATGACAATAAAGAGACTGTTTCTGAAGACCTAGGCTCAAGCAATTCAAAACAATAATGAATAAATAAGAAGGTAGTGGGCAGAAACATAGCAAAGTTGTGTGGCGCATATATGCAAGAATCGTAACAACAACAACAACAAGGTAAACCACAGATGATCAATGAGAAAGATTGGATCTTGAAATTCAAATTGCATTAGATAAATTCAGATATTTACATCCAAATTCAAGTAGATAACCTAGGCCTAAAAAGCAAGCTAAAGAGTTGCAAATTAGATAGCAACTTAATTTCCACCAGCCCTAATTACATCAAGATTATATTCAGATAAAATCAACAATGCTTCCAGTTAATCAATTAACCTAAAACTTAACTTCCCATTTTTTGTTCATCCATATTGAACATGCAAATTATTTACTTTAGACATAACTACCGCATACCAAATCCATGTTTACCATGAACACATCCAGGCCTATTAAAAACATAAGGCGCCTTTCTGGATTTGTTCATCTTGGAACAAGCCCTTTTCCCCAATTTCCTAATCCTTTGTCTCCCAAGTTTATCACTCAACCAATTTGGCACCAACTCATCATCCAAATCATAGTCATAATCTTCTTCTTCCTCTTCCTCTTCCTCTTCATCGTCCTCCTCCTGATCATCATCACGAAAAGTATCATGATGATTGAACCCAACAGGGCAAACCACCAATGCATCAATTGTTTGAACTGGCGACGGAGATCCCGACTCTGCTTCCGATTTCATCGAGATATCAGAAGATGGAGACTCAATTTCACATGGGTCATCTTCTTTTAACATCAATTCAACATCATCATCAGTTTGATCAGTGAAGGAGTAGCTGTCTTCTTGTTCATCATCAGAAGGGTTAACAAATTCCCACGAAGACAATTCATCAAACAGATCATGGGCATCAATTTCTGACTCAGATCTAACAACCATTGTTGCTGATTTTGAAATTCTGAGATTTTTTCCAAGGATTCTCAACATATTGGCTTCTGATTTTCTTGAAAATTGATAAGGGTTTGTATTGAAGTAGTTTACTTGAGGAGGAGTTTTTTCTTTGTAAAATGAGAAGAAAGAAAATGCGTACAAGTAATAAAGGAGAGCAGTTGAGGTGACGTGGCGGTTTTGGTTTGGTCCACCTGTTTGTTTGCTGCATTTCTATTGGTTGAGTTACGTGTCGTTTACTATAATATATCGAACGGTATCGTCTAATAGAATAAACCGAAATGTTAGGATGGAATATCCAAAACGGTGCCGTAAAACACGAAACGTGAAACAATAGAACCCAAACAATTTTTTTCTTCTAGTAGGATTTAGATAAGTTTGACCCAAGAAATGTGGAGAAGGGAATTAAGGAAAGATAGAAGAAATGAAAAAGGATTTAACTTGAATGGTGGAAATAATTTGTATATATTTTTAATGTAGTTAACGTGTGGTAACAAATTGTTTGTTTTCATATTTCAAATAATATCTTTGAATAGTCAATCGTTCGGTTAGAATGAGATTAATATTGATTTTTATTGACGGTATAATTTGTTGTATTAAAAATAACATTTATAATTTTTAAGAAATTATTTGTTTATAAAAATACTCTCCTCTTATTAATAAAAAACGAAGTTCAAGAGACCACTATCTCTATTATTGTCCATCTTAGTTTGACCCTTGAGGAAAGATGAAAGAAGAAAAGATTAGGATTTAAAATTTATATAATGTAAATATATTTTATATCCTCCTTGTAATTTTACATATTTATCACAATTTGAGAATAGTTTATATAGGGAAAGTAATTAATTTCACTTGTTATGGACGATGATGACAAATATTGTTGATGAGAGTAAAAAATCATGATTTGATTAATCGTGTAAATTTAACAATAAGATTTCGAATTTAAAGTCCACGTAATGGAAATTTCTACATATTAATTAACAATAATGTAGTATCCATATTTATTAATTGGTAATATCTTCAAATCTTTGAGGAAATGCACATGTAAAATCAGAACTATGAAATTCCCATATATCTTGTTATAAGGGTTCAAAGATATTGTATCAAACATGATTTACAAATCAATAAAGTTTGAAATTCTAAATCCGCCTCCTCTTATGCTCCACGAGAGGATAGATGAAATGTTCATGAATTTTCATTCAATTAGTTGATATCAACATACTGTGTTATTTGCTTTAGATTAAACTTAGATACACCGATAGCATGAGTAAGCATTTTTACACCATCATGTCAGGCAGAAAATATCTGTAGCAAATGATAAAATAAAAATTCACAGGACAGAATAAAAGTTCTTCCTGGTACATGTGCAAGCGGAAGGTAGTAGGTACCCGTGCAAGCTGACTAGGACACCACGGTTATAAAAAAACAAAAGGTAGTAAAATAAAATACCAGGAAATACAACCAAGACATGCAATTTGAGTTTTAGACAGCAGGGATAGTAACTGCATACACCAAGCAATGTGGAATGAAGTAGCTAATTCTTAAAACTGTGGAGCTGTTCGCCTAAGGAAAATACATTTGCAGTCAACAAATATATACAGAAGTAGCTTCACATATGAATGATCTACTGGTAACTAAATCAAAAGAGTTCCAAGCATGCAGTTTGCTGCAAGTGAGGTCACTAGTTCAATCGTTAACTATGAAAGAAAAACCAATTGATAGATTTCATTAACAAAGGACAGAGTACAGTTCCACCAGTTTACAATCGATTAATGCAGGCTATGCAAATCCAATTACAAAATTCCAAAACTGCAGGGCTACATTGTGGTATTGCACTCTGAAAAACTCGCGATTTTTTCGGATTTACAGGTAAAATATACAAGTGACCGATTAGGCGTCAGAAGAAGAGAAATTGGATAAAAGCAAGACATGAGAGGAGAAAAGGGATGATACAAACGATGGGACAAAAATGGAAGATGTTAAACATGATAGGGACCTCATACCTCAAGGGTGTCCATTGCGGATCTCAGATTGCTTTATAAAGGCTGCTGTTCAGTAATGCATGGTAAAAAAATGATAATATATCTTTTTCATATAAAGAATGTGGACTTATGGCACCTCCAGGTGCAATTACTAGTTTACTACAATGTCTCAACCTTGGAGTACTCTGACAATCTCCCCTGCTCTTGACTCAATACCTTTCAGATACTCAATCAGAACTCGCTGCTGATACGAGCCGCCCTCCTGAGAGAGTAAACCACGTCAACAACCATTCAATGAGTGCCAGAAAGCAAAATTCAACTATTGAATCCCTACCGTACGTATCAAAGTCCGTTCCATTCTCTTCTTAATAACAGTATACAATTCCTCAGGCGAAATATCACCTTTTCCAAGAGTCATGCCATCTAGCAAGAGCTTGTTCCATACTTCCTCCGGTGCTGTATCAAAGGGATAAGTGAATTTCATGAGAGGTGAATAACATTTGAGGCAATCGTAAAGTTCAAGTCAAAATATTTGATGGTAAATGGACCGTAGAGAGTGAGTAAAAGCTTTTCACACTCCATAATGGGAGATAAGTCATGTCTGTCCAATTCCAATGTCAACTAACAAATTCATTGCCTCTAGAGAGTCTAATTGGTCCATCTGTTACCCCTAAAAAGATGCATTTTACCCTTGTGATATCTGAAACTATAGGTTACATTCGTCTGAAGAGTTAGGGCAGTGCACTCTGAGGATTAGTCTCTCACCCCCAACCAACTCAACACCTATTACACCACCTGACCTCCATTAACGAAGCTCAAAAACCTCCACCCATGGTTGCTGAGCAGATCATCCATTTCCGTTCTTCTCATATAGTTTGCTTATTATGCCTCATATCAGTTTTTGATTTCTTTTGCTCCGTGTTATCTATATGAGGCTTTATCAGTATCTGAAATACACCTTTGATGGCAAACTGAGAAGGCAATCCATGGAACGTGAGAGAGGCGCATGTTGAGGAATTGATTAAACAAATATGAGGTGGTCTCACAATTGGAAAACTATGAATCCCGTGATGCCGGTTTGTAATAAGCTCACAATCGAGAGATACCTTTGATAATGGTCTCAAGAAACTGTTCAGCTTTTAACACTTCATTTCCTGCACGAAAAGCAAATCCAGGATTAGTAACTATATATTCTTGTTTTCAGATTGAACATCCGGGCAAACCAACTCATGGACCTATACTTTACTAGTTACAATGGATTTATCCCGTATGGCCTAGAAAATAAATAGAAATAGGTCATCACTACAATTAAGTGAAATGAAGTTAAGCAATAAAGAGACCTTTTTTTGCATAACTTCGCTTTGACAGCACTCTGGAAGCATACAATTGCAGAACCTTTTGTAACATAGCTTCAAGTCCTGGCTTGTCTCCATCTTTTGTAGCCTACACCGTAGAAAACTCAGTATAATTATCCAATCTCTGTGAATTTTTTCTTCATATAATAGATTCCAAGAAACATAGCTGTGAAAGAAACTGCACTACAGAGATCATTCTTCATATAATAGGTTCTGCTTGTGACTTGAAAACATTGTTTTGCTAAATCATGCTTAAAAATAATTTACAGCAAGAAACAGATTGATGCAACAAAATAATGTCTAAACTGAACAGGGAGAAGAATAAGTTCTTTTAAGAAGGGGAAGGGGTGAACTTATTATTAGGGGGGCCATCTGGGAAGGCAATAAAATTTGAGGAAGTGAGTCTGACAAATGAAGACGTATTAAAAGAAGGAGGCCGTGGTACGGTAGGAGGTCATTTCTATTTTCAAGTATGCTAGTTAGGAAACATTACACCAGATAACTAGTTAGAATCTTTTTAATTCCTTGGAATTTCTTATAACCAAAAGACGCATGTTCCACTTAATACATTCTTTTTGTCCAGTTCTATAAGTCATTTTGCTTATTGGGTATGTGTCTCTAGCTGCCCCGACAGATTGCTCTCTTTAGCAATTCGCATACATGAAAGAGAGTGAATTCTGAAGTCCAAGTTATAATCTTCAATTTCAGCAGAAGGTTCTCCATGTCAATGGTAATCTGCCTCCCAGAAGAGAGAGAGAGAGAAAACAAACAACAAAATATGCATGGAACTAAATGACAAGGCCTGCACACAAAGATCCAGAGTAAACTTAAACCAAAAAAGAGAACTGGGCATTAAAATTAACTCAAACAGACTCACTTGCCGCAGTTGTGCATTGACTTCTGCGAGGAACCCTTCATCAAGTTGGCCTTCTTGCTCCCTTTGATTTATTTCCTGAATGTTAAAGAAAACAAAAACACTTACAACACATAGCCATAAATAAAAAGAAGTCATATATAAAAAAATATAAAAAATCTACGTACAATAGACTATATAAACACTCAACAGAACTCTAGCATAGTTTTGTTTTGATAAGTAAGAACTCTAGCATAATTCTATTACTCAACCTCCTTCTTGAACCCCCTTAGTTTTATAAGATGATGCTCACTTCAAGTCTTGACTCTGGCATGGCATTACAAAAGAGTTCACTTTGAAAACTATCTCAAATAAGACAGGATGACAAGACATACTTTCTCCATAAGACTGAGAGCCTCAGGATCCCTAAGAGGCCAAGATATTTCTTCCACTTCATCAATCACTGGTTTTAAGATTGCTTTGAGCACATCAGTAGATGCCTCTATCTTTTCCTGCCAGGAGAAAGAAAATGCCATCAGAAACTGTCTGTTGCTCATATGAAAAATAAAGCATAAAAAGTATTACTATTGTGGTCATAAGCACCAAATAAACTTTCTATTATATGGCAGGGTAAATGAGGGTTGAGAATAGAAAGAGAAGAAAAAGGAGAGACATGCTATCTGCGTGAGATGTAAGGAAGATTGAACACAAATTACTCATCCTATACTCAAATCTTATCATACAAAAATACTCAAGAAATTTCTTTTCTTAGCTTTTGCTATTAGTTATTTTTATTGATCATGTGGCAAATACAAGGTATGTCCAATTACATGTACAGACCTTAATCTATATGCTAAAGAGAAGTTACTTGTGATCAGGTAGGGACCAAAAATACATACACTTGGTATGTGTAGTTCAGAAAGGAAATAGAATATATACATTTGTTTTGTGAACAAGACGATCTACGATGCTCATTACCGTCAATGCCAGCTCTTCATAGTCTTCCTGTAAAAAGAAAGTCAATAAAGCTTATTCCACAAGTTGAAAGAAGTACTGAAGCATACACCAGTTGAAATAATAAGAAATGGAACCATGCTTTGTCATCATCAGATTTGCAGGTGTCTGCTCTAGCTGCAAGTCTTATCCAAAAGCTCTCGTTGAAAGCGAGAACGTTCTCCACAACTATCTGTGGCAGCTGCAACCATAATAGAAAGTTAAAGGTTAATTTTCATCACTGTAGATCATAGCTCTTTAAGGTTATCAATGCACGTTCAGATTCACAACAATAAAGAGCTTATCAGGACAATCAAACCTATAATCTACCAAATTAAACCTATAAAGAGAGGGCTTGATCAGCATTCCCCAACAAAGAGACAGAGGCAAACTAATTGATATAAAATAACTGATAACCACACCAGCAGCCTCATGGTCAGGGGCGGACCTATGAAGGGCAGTGGGGGTGCCACGCCACCCCCGAACTTCGACGGAAACTCTATATATACATAGGTATATATACATAATATTTATATAAATATAAAGTGTGCCACCCACAGAACAAAATAGGCTTGTGGTGCCATGGTAGGAGGGCAACTTTAGAAGGTTGAGGTTGCGGGTTTGAATCCCATTTGAACCTATTTTTTTGAAAAATTGTTGAAGACGTTTTTTAAGTGAAAAAAAGGCTCCAAGCCCCCTTTTTTTAAAGGAAAACAGCTGGCACATTATTTTATTTTATTTTATAATTGTTATTGACTTAAATTAAATTAATTACATTACTCCTTTGACTTAGAAGTGTTCTCTTTCTCTTCAACTATTTCCAAACCCTTCTT
>NW_006239302.1:253392-308062 GCF_000226075.1 Solanum tuberosum | reverse complement strand
TTATTTACTTGTAAAGTTGACTTTGATTTTACCTGTTGCTACGGCAACTGTGGAGAGAGCATTTTCGTCAATGAAGCACATAAAAAATGAAGTGCGGAATAGTATTGGTAATCAATATTTAAATGATTGTCTAGTGTGTTACATAGAGCGTGATGTATTTATAAATGTTAGTAATGATGTCATTATCGATCGTTTTCAGAATATGAAAACTCGTCGAGGACAATTGTAAATGAATGTTGAATATTTATAATATTAGTAAATAGTAATATTATTGAAAGTTTTAAATTTGTTAACTTCATGCTTTTAGTGTGGAGTGTGGATTTGTAATATCTTATTATTTATATTTTATTGATTGATTTATGATATATATCGAAAAGGCGAATAATTTAATCAAATATAAAATTAATTTAATCGATAAGTTTATTTGGCACCCCCGGACTCTAAATCCTGGATCCGCCACTGCTCATGGTTGACTACAACATTGCCATGTGCTTTCTGAACTGACAAGATATTGCATGCAATAGAATGTAGGTAGATGAAGAGAAGTGCAAATTAGAAGCTGCTGCAGGTACACAGTAGATTTTCCCTATTAGCTATCTTGCCAACTAATCACCAGTGGTCCCTCGAAATGCTTTAAGTGAATGCAAATCAGAGGCATGTCATATAAGAACTAGCAGAAAGCAACTGTTCTTGTTGTCATCGAGTAATTACTGGACTTACTGCAGTAATATTTTACTAGTATACATCTGATGGTAGAATTACCTTTCTACTTGTGGTCTTATTAGTTACTACTCTAAAGTGAATTATTAGTTCACAGCATTGATGCCAATCCATACCAAATCTGAAACTCACTAAGTTAATTTGACTTAGCTAGGTTTCATGAGGAGATCATTTTAGGAAGTGGACGCAATAGAACGCTTTGATTATCAACCAGCTTTCCTTTTACAAAGTGTGAGATAAACAATTGACTCGTAGTTCAATAAAAGTCTTCCCCCATAAGGGAAGAATTTGAAGTTAAAGGTAAGCATCCGATGTCCTTGAACAATAAAATTGAGAATATAAGTATAAGCAGATGGAATGCAAAACATGTTTGATCTCCAAAATGTGATGCATTACAATAAAGATGAGTAGAATCTAAGATTGAGAACAAGCATAAATGGGCCATGGGAAACCGTGGTTCAAATATCAAGGCAAAATACGTTAGGTGATTGCTTCTCATTTGTCTAAGCCTAAGAGAATAGAGTTGCACATTACATGTACTAATAGAGTAATAGGAGGTAGCGCGTAAGTAGTGGATTAGCCGAGGTGCGTGCAAGTTGGCCCGGCCACCACCAATATAAATATGCCTGTGGGAGAGTCCTTAAGAAAATTGTGAGAAAATCTACTTACTTCCTTATCACTTGCCTCCCTCAGTGTATCTATAAGCCTATCAACCTCCACAGTCTTTTTGAAAGATTCCTCAGCATCTTTACTGACTGCACATATGAAATTTCTCCTGCTTAATATACCCAAACAATTAACTTGATGATCAGTAGGTCAACTAATACGAAATGGAAAAGTAGTTGCACATCACTAATTAATTGTCTTTTCTAGTAGAGTTTTTCTTGGTAGAATTTGAAAAAGGAAACGAGTTTTTAGAGAAACTATTTACGCCACAGAGCCCGATAAAACTATTATACCAAATTATACCCGATTTAACCCATATTTGTGTGTAAGCACCATTTATATACTATTATACACTTTTATAGAAGATTGACACATTATGTTTAATGCTTTTCTCGGGTTAAAATGTTTTATTCTTCATTTCTTGTTCAGAATCCAGAAATACAATATCCCCTTTGTCTCATTTTATAACCACAATTACTTGAGAGTTCTTAAGAGATTTTGAATAAAAGAGATTTTGACAAACCTCTTGCTGAATTGCAGAAAACCCATGAAAGAAACTGGATAATTTGTCTGAAAGTGAATCCCTGCTTGCCCAATTCTCATTGTTCTATGCAAGTAACACTGCATTTAAAGGGAAATAACAATGAATCACGAACAATTAAAAACATAAATATTGGAAGTTGGAAAATGCGAAGAAAGTACCGAATAACGCTGTGAATTTGAAGAGAATAGTCGAATAGCAAGTGGGTTTAGTGTCAAAATAGTTGCCATTTTCGAGCTTGGTTTTGGAACTGTTTTTTTTACGGTGTTTTAAGGAATGGCGGGAGAGAGGCTGAGAGGGAGACACATAGCCAAACGTTACGGTTCTCATCTCGTGATACCGGGCCCACACCCCACTATTATTGGGCTGGGCTGGACAATTATCCGTAACACAGACTAAGTTGGAACTGTAATGGGCTTTTGGTTCTTAACTCATCAAACCCATAACGCCCCACTATTATTGGCCTGGGCTGGCTAAGTTGACTGTAATGGGCTTTTGGTTCTTAACTCATTAAGCCCATAACGCCCCACTATTATTGCCCTAGGCTGGAAAATAATGGGCTTTTGGTTCTTAATTCATAAAGCCCATATCGCCGCACTATTATTGGGCTGGACAAACTGTAATGGGCTTTGGTTCTTAACTCATTAAGCGTCGTGGGCTTTAGAATTCTTGAGCCCACATTACGTTTCCCTTTGATGAGTTTTGCAGATTAGGATATTACTTTTGCCGGTCTTACTTTTTGCCAATTTAAGTGGACGATTTGGACATAAACATTGTGAATTGTGAAAAATAATATCTGTTTTCAAGTCGAAAATAGTATTTGAAGATTAAAATCATGCTAGATATGAATATAAATATAAATTTGAAGTTATTTTTTGAATTTTAGTAAGTGATTTGGAATGAAATAATTTTTTGAAGTTTTTCACGATATGTATATGAATCTAGCTATTGTGAAAACAGCATCACTATCACAGTTTTGAAATGAAATAAAAATGGCTATTGTGGGAGAAAAAAACAGAGATCAAGATTTGAAGAAATAAAATTGAATTAATGAAAAGAAGAAGAGTTTGGATATGCGATTTCATGCTAATTCCGTCTCATGATTTCATATCATGAGATGGAATCCCATATTCTCCAAAAATCATGATATGAGAATTTCATATCATGATTTGAATTTTTTAAATACAAAAAATGATCCACAAGTTTATATTTTGTTAAAACAACTCCACATTTATATTTACTAACCATTTATTTCAAATGTAAATAAAATTTATAATCACATCATTATTTTTTAAAATTTATTATTCTCACCAACATAAATTTTATTATTACTTTAAATTTGATGAACATAAATGATAAAGTAAGAATTGATTTGGTGAATATAAATAAGAATGGAAGGAGTAATACTTTTTTGTTTTTTCATATTAAAAAAATAAAAAATCTCTTTCGGCTACACATGAAAATGTTTAAAGCAATTTAATATGAAAAATGGTGATGTATGTTTGATAATCACTACTTCAATGCACTAAAAATGTGTAATTGCACACAAGTGAAACAAGACATGAACCATTATGATATTGACACACAAGTGTAAATTGTCATAACTTGTGTAGTGTTACATAATTATTTGCGAGAATACCAAAGGAGTGATGAAATATTTATGGTCTATATGAGCATGAAAATATAACAATGTTGGTTCATCTACTCGGTCATATGATCGAGAAATGCAAATTCAACGTGAGGAGATTTTTCATACTATGTAGGGGAATATATTAAAGATTGGTACACTACAATTTGATGAAACCGTTACTTAAATGGAAAACAAATAGCTTTGTAATAATTTATTTTGCGATTTTATAATTTTTTGTTTATTTGGTAAGAATGAATAAACAATTGGGGTTATTTTAATAGTTTCACAACTTATGAGATTCGTATATTTATGAGAAAATGTACAACACAAAATTCAATATCGCATGTCTAAACAATACTTTAATTTCATCTCATGATTTCATATTATGATATCATATCATGATTCCGTATCATGATTTCATAACGCATGGCCAAACAGGCCCTTAATGTTTCTCGAAAAGAATGAACGGTTTTTTTTTTGAAGTTGTTATGTTGTAGATCCTCAAAAGTTGTTTACAGTAGTGAATTACTCTATTGATTGAGCAAATAAGTTATAATCATTTAATTAAAATGCTTTAAAACATGTATCTCGCTTCAATTGTATCCATAATTTATTCCACTAATTAAGGCATTAAGTTACAACATTTAATTCAAAAGTATTTAAATAGCGTATCTCGACCTTATACACCCGACTGATATGCGTATCTGAGTCTTTAAGTCGTGTATCTCGGCCTTATACACCCGACTGATACACGTATCTGACGTATCTCGACATATATATCCAATAGCCGAAAATGATATAGAATATAATATAAAAAACTATCAAAATTCCTAGTAATTAGGATCTAAACTAGTGAAATTTATGTAATTTACACTTATTTATACCACATGGTCTCTTGTTTTTGTATCCAAACCAATAAGTAATCAATAAAGAAACCAAATCCAAAGCAAATAACGTTTGCAAATATTATATTATTAGGGATTTGACACAAGTATCAATTTGGCCCAAAAGCTAATATTCATATTTATCTTTTATCTAATTTTTTCTCAGAATCAAATAGGAGAATTTAGTTGAAATTTGATATATTAAAATAAGTTGAAACAGAAATTGGATTGGGTCATGACCCGCTCAAATTTACTCAGGGCTCGAACTAAAAATCAGATAGGATCATGACCTATTTAATCTCTCTAAAATTATTGAACAAGGCAAAAATATCAAGATATCAAGTGTCAAAAAAAAATATTCCAGTCTTTTATTCTCTTAACATGAAGAAGGATGTGTTCCAAAAAACAAAAAAAACTATTAAGACTGTTTTAAAAAGTTTAAAAAGAGCCTAAAGTTTTTTAAAATACAAAGAGGCTCTCGCGTGTTAGCTAGGTCTAGAATTAGTTTTTTTGAGCAAAAAATTAATAAATAAAAGAAATAAAAATTCCAATTCCTAAAAACAAAAAACTTTTGAGTCTTTTCCATCTAAAAGTAGTAATTTTATTTTATAAAACCTTATTAGGTTTGGATTTGGATTCCTTATTGATATTGGTTTGGGATACCAAAAAACGAAGGGATTATTATGTAGTATAAATAATCGTGATGTATATTGGTAAATCCATCTACACTCGTCTCAAATCAAAGTTAATTACCTCTCGAGGTTTGTATCTTCTAATTTGATTTAATTCCTCGTTTCTTCTGTGTTGGTTGGGTAATTGAGTAGTATATGATTTTCATGTTTCAGAATGTGCATGGGAATGAGAATGAGAATGGATGAAGAGAATTACCAGCAACTTCCTGATAAATTAATATTCTACGTATTGAGTTATTTGCCACTCTCATCATTGTTCAAATTTAGATCTGTTTGCAAGCTATGGAATACTCTGTTTCTTCATCCTCATCTCGCCTTCCTTCATTATCGAAATTCACAATCTGGTTTAAATTTGGATGATCTGTCAGGCACTTTGAAGGAGAGGGAAAGACTTTGGAAGGACATTCAAAACGGGAGAAGAGACGCAGTAGAGTTTAACATTATTACTACGAGTAGTCAAGGCTTATATCTCCAGGAATTTACTAGCATTCATGATTCTTCTATTAAGAGATATCGCATTGAATGCTCTATATTACACCAAAGGCTTGATATACCCAATCCACAAAATCCTAGTTTACGCATCACCTTGGATTTTGTCTTGGATAGCCAAGCTGTCAAGTTGGTTTCTGTTCATCAGCATGGTTATGAAATCCTCTCTCTTGGAATTGGGAGTGATCAAACTACTTACGGTTGGCGAGATGTAAAGCTACCTAACTTATATCATGAAAAGAATAAGAGGAGGAACGAAATTCAGGTTTTCTTTAGAATGGGAGTTGCTTATTGCATTTGGCATATTGATGATTGTACTGATATAGAAATTGATGTTTTGGATATGGTTAATGAGACCTACATTGGTCGTACTAGTCTCTCTAAAGGTTTTTTATTCACCAGCACTAGTCTCATGGATTGGAATGGCCAGCTCTCATTCGTTCGACAGGTAAAAGATGAGCTCCATGTCTTGGTATTAAATGATTACAGAAAGTTGAAATGGGATGAAACAACACGGATCATCAAGCTGAGTTTCTTGAACTTGAAATCGGATAATAAGGAGCTAATGACATTTATCACTTTTGCTAACAATTCTTTATTGTTCTTCGTGAAACCGGACAAGAAAACTTTCTGCGCGTATAACATTAATACGGGAGAGTTAACTACTTCTGTATTGAAAAACTGCATCACTTCTTCTGAAGATGTC
Organism: Solanum tuberosum; assembly: GCF_000226075.1. NCBI lineage: Eukaryota > Viridiplantae > Streptophyta > Magnoliopsida > Solanales > Solanaceae > Solanum > Solanum tuberosum. Next base: position 301,734 of record NW_006239302.1, on the reverse strand, counting down.
ATGGATGTGATCGTGATGATGATGTTCTGTGGGGGTGGGGGTGAGGTTTTTTACAGTTAACTTTTTAAATTTTGAGATTTTGCTCGAGTGGTAAAGTCTAAAGTTACATTTTTCATGATTTTTAGCGTTGTACGAAATTATGGGTGTTGAAGTTCTTGTACTAGTTTTTGTTATAAATATTTTTTAATGATGAGCCAACAATAGATATTTATCTCCCTCAGCATTTGATTGTAATTGTTTGCTGGACATTACAGGCCAAGTTATTCCCACTTACAACCCCTGCTGTAAGATATTTATCTTTCCTCATCAACTAACATATGTCCAAGTTAATCTCAAGTGCACCGGAGAGGGTTGGCTGATTTACTTACGTAAAAGACTTCTTTAAGCCCATTTAGTTTCTTTTTTCTTTTCTCCATATTTTAAGGTTGCGGATATAAGTCGTTTGATTGCTAAATTTGACATGAATTATTAGTTTCATCCTGAACTATTAAAAGCCTTAAAGCTCACCTCTTTCATTTTCACCCTTTTTGATCATGTGATATTTGATCAACTTAAGTTAAGATTTTTTTATATAGGTTGATGAAATGTTGAAATTTGAATATGTCACGCTTACCAGAATTGAGAGTTGAAACCATACCCTCTAACTCATTATTCTCCCATGGGTGGTTTATGAAAGTTGGTTCATAGTAGTGAAAGTACGATTGATTTCGTCGATCGAACGAAAACGACTTCTTGCTTTTTTGGCTTTACTATTCTGCTTGTTATTCTATCTTATAACTTATGTAACCTTTAGGCTATTTATTTATCTAATTTACTTTTCTTTATTCTTCCTATTCATTGCAAATATTCTTCCTATTCATTACAAAAAGAATTTCTAACTTATAACTAGTGACAGTCTTTGTTTTGTGTACAAAAAAATATTGAAGAGAAATAGATGCGAAGTATTATATTATGTTTAACGAAAGAGTGAGTTGAGACAAAAAAAAAATTATTCTAAGTCTACATCTTAATCTCTATACAAATGAGAATAATATTATGTTGAAGTAAGGTGTTCTTTTGGTGGAGTTTTGGACTCTTTAATTAATCTGAAGTTGTTTGAGTTGTACAACGTTGTTAGATTGTTTGTATCCTAGAGGGGATAGACCAAGTAATATACTGCTAGATCGGTGTAAATTAAACCGTAATAAACTTGAATCTTCTTAAAAAGAGCAAGATATAAATCCCACAATCTGAATATATATTTATTCATCTTTTAGTGATTTTATTTTCGAAAACGCAGATTCTCTCTATCAAGTAAGTTCTCACAGTTCAACAACTATATATACATAAGAATTATATTACAGGCATTAACATAAAAATATATATTATATTATCAATGTAGTTTAACATGTTAACGTAACATATTAGTTATAATTTTATTTATGGTAGTGATATATATTTTTCATGGTAGTCAGTTACCTGTAAATACACCTTGTTTGGATGGTTGTTACATGTTGTATTGTATTATATCCAGGGGCGGACCTACATGCACCTCGTAACTTCTTTAAAAAAGTTGTATATATATATGTATGGACAGTTGATAAAATGAACATATACTTAATTGTGCACCCTAACAAACAAAAGTTGTTGTGGGTGCACTTGTCAAATGCGCCAACTCGCTGCGCGACTACGCGAGATCGATTCCCGGCGAAGGCAATATTTTTTTAACTTAAAATTCAGCCTTTTCTCTTTAAAAAAAACTTTTTAAAAATTGCTTTTAACAAAACTCGTTTTTGCCACCTCATCTGGCCCCACCCCCTTTCTTAACCACCCTTTTTTTTGTCATCCGGTCTCATTCCTTTCTTAATTGAAGTCCTACTCCTATTATCTCTACGTAAATTGGTAAGTTCTTCTTTATAAGCGTATTTTTTTTGCAATAATTTGTTGTTGATTCTTGTGATTTGAGATGGATAGATTTTTGACGAAAAATAATTCTTCTCAACCAAGTGCTAGTTTTAGAGACAATTCTTCGCGTTTTATAGATGAGTTTGATTTGTAGTAATTTAAACAGGATCCTGGAGAAAGAATATCCATTGATAAATATAGCCTTAGAATACGAGATGAAGTGAGAAGACACTATATTCAACGAGGGCCTTGTTAACCGGATATTAATGATAATGAATATCCTCAAACTAGATTCGGAACGAAAATGCGTCGATTTTGTAAGGCATGGTTTAAGGGTTCATATTCTAGATGGTTGTAGTATGAAGAAATATGTTGTATTTTGCTTATGTTGCTATTTATTTAAAAGGGATAAGGGTCTGAAAAATACCCCAACTTTGGTCGGATTTGTTGTTGTGATACTAAACTTTCATGAGGACCTATTACCTCCCTAGACAATTTAATACCGTATTTTAAACATATATATTTGTCCACGTGGAAATAAAAAATAATACAAAATTATAAATAGTAATATGTCCACGTAGGCACATATATACCTTTAAAATACATTATTAAATAGTTCAGGGGGTAAAAAATACGGTATTAAATATTTAAAATGACTATGTAAAGGAAAATGCAGGTGATTTTTTCACGAAAACTGATTTTAAGACTTGAAATCATAGTTTGGAACGATTCAATTTACATGTTGGTGAAGTAAATAGTGTCCACAATAGGTGTTTCAACAAGATGCTAGATTTTGAAAATCAATCTCAATCCATTCAAGTTACTTTTAATAAGCAATCTGAGAAAACAACAAGTGAGCATCGAATCGTTTAGAGGCTTCTACTAATGTGGCAAGGTTCCTCTTGGGATTTGGATTGTCTTTTCGAGGTCATGATGAAAGTGAGTCTTCAAAAAATAAGGTCTTTTTTTAGGTCTTTTGGAATGGCTTGGAAAAATAATAATGTTATTTTAAAACATGCCCCAAAAAATGCTATGAGTTTTTCAAAGTTCAATAATATTCTTGATAAAAAGTAGATTGTTCTTTTTTTAAAAAATTATAATGTTCAATATTGGTTTAAGTGAAATAAAATAATTAATAAATTCACTATTAAAATTTATTGGGGACTCAAACTTTTGGAGGCCCAAGCAGGCTTTGCTAACGTTACCCTTGTGCCACTCCTAGCCTTACCCTTGAGTCACTCATAGTAGTGCCCCCTATTTGAAGTCACTCCTAGCCTTACCCTTGAGTCACTCTTAGTAGTGCCCCCTATCTTCAAATCCTGGGTTCGCCTCTTATATCATTAGTTCAAATATCATGTTTGTTTTGATTGTTACTTGGAATCATATTGTATCATATTGTTTAAGTGCATTGTTAGGTAACAATACAAAGTCCAATTTTATATAACAATCGATTTGGTATAATCGCGTCTTTACCTTAATATTTTTTATTTTATCTTTACTTATTATTTAATAATCTTATTTTATCATTTATCATACATTTTCATAGCTCTAATATATTTTCCAAAAGCTAATAAGTAGTCACAAAAGATGGAAAATATAACTTTAAATATTATGAATAATTCATAATTAACTATGAATAATTAAGCAATTGTGAAAGAAAATATATACTATATGAATGGTCTATTTTTCTGATTTGAATAATTCAGAAATTAATAGGACCAAAGTATTTTCTAATTAATTCCATTCAAGAGTATACTGTAATATTTTTCTCTTCATCACGATGAGTGGTCTATTTTTCTCTATCTCCATATTTTCTTGATTTAAGAAAAAACCCAGAGATGAGCAAAAAAACGTATGGTTTCAACTTTCTAGTACATTGCGTATGGCCCATAGGCATCACTTTTGATCCTCAAAATCCAGTTCCATGTGAGAAACCATTAGAAATTGAAACTTTAAGGGGTCGTTTGGTTAAAAAATGAATAATGCAGGGATTAGTAATGCAAGGATTAATAATGCAGCGATTAGTAGTGTAGGAATTAGTAATGCAGGGTTTATTTTTATCAAGTGTTTGATTCATTATTTTCAACCCCAACTTGTGTTTGGATTAAAACTCTTTTAAGATCTTCTTTCCAACTATACCCTTGAATTGTTATGTAATTGGGTCAAGGTAGATAATTGCCGGAAAATATTTTTTTTATATGGCGTTCTAACTAGCTATGAGAAGAATAATTTTGTTGTCATGTTTCCAATTTTCTACTTGAATTATTTGAGGATAAATAATTTTCATCTTAATAAATTGATCACTCACAAAATGTCAATTTTCAATTTAAAAAAGATAAACCAACTGCTTTTAAAATTAAAAAGACGGTCAACAATGGTAAAATTGAATAAATCATCTGCATTTACACATAAAAATTGCAAGTTATAGTTTTAATAAGTATGTAATTTTTTAAATTGTTCAAAATACAAATAGTTAGTGATATATTTGCCTTTTAATTAGTAAATGTTAAATAACTCACATTTCAAATTTGTATCGATTTGTATTGGATATATTTAGTAACAAAGAACTCTCTCTAAATAATTTGTAAGCTAATTTATTTAAATAATTTTACTAGTAAAAATATAAAACATAAAATCAAGAAAATGAAAAAATAATTAAAATGATTTGAGGGATATTTTTGTCTTTATATAGACTTATCACATGGTATTATATCCTATGTATTTCTAATACCTCCAAATGGAAGGTATTAGTAATACATCATATAATACCATATAGGATGTATAGCTAATCCATGGATTAGTTATATATAGGCTCAAGTTCCTACCAAACATAGTACTAAATAATACCATACATAATACATGAATTATTTCTTTTAATGCGGCCTACCAAACGACCCTAAAAGCATTAAATTAATTCTTCAACATAATGTCATATCCACCATCATCTAATTTTTAAATATTTATATAGTACAATATTTTTATGATACTTTTGTTTCTTATCTTCTGAGTTCTCATCCAATCAATGAGTTTCAACAAGTTGCATATATACAATTTTTAAATATTTTAAATTTTCCTTCTAAGATGTTCTAAAAATCTCATCCATATCCCAATCCTGGAAAAGTGTAATTTGTCATTTAGTGCTTATTCTTCCCTACCAAGTACTCTTTTTCTATTTTTTTTAATAATAAAAACATAGTATCTTTTTCGAGAATAATAATATTGAATTATTCTTTCTCCAACCTTTCCACCAACTACATGATCAAGATTTAATAATCCAAAATTAACAGCTATAAGAAGGATTTAATAACCAATAATTATTAATGGGCACCAATTATAAGGTGGAAAAACTATTTTTTTTTAATTTGTTCTTAAATGTATATTGTGTTTGGATCGGACATAATTTGAAAGTTGATCTTATTTGATGGATGAATAAAATTTCACATTCATACTCTTTAAGTCTTATTAATACGGATTTTTGAGGAAAAACATTGTGAACTTGGCAAAAGATGCATAATATTATTTCAACTCCTTTATTTTATTAGTCATTTTAGCCCGTAACTAGTATTATTATTAGAGTTAATAATTTGGTAAGGCTAGTATAAATAACATGTGGAACTAGTTTTACTAGTCTTTATTTGTCTAAAAACACTATCTTTACCCCTAACTTTGACATACACATTAAAAAAAAAAACAGGCTATGGATTTTGTTTTTCATGAATAACGGATGATGTAAGTGACATAGAATAAATCTTCAAAATCACAATGCACTAAATCTCTAGATAAACCCAAATTCATAATAATGGATCATATAGAATTTTGTTCAAGATGAAGATATATATTTAAGTGAACGAATGTTCAAGTGCCATTTTAGAAAAGCTTCAAGTGTGAACTAATTAATAATGTAGGGCATTTTACTCTGTAACCATCGAATTTTCATTGGCCAAAGTCATTAAATTTGAAAAGCTTGATTTAGTCGTATTTGGCACAATTGTTCTTTTCTCTCTTTGATGTTTGAATCTTGATATTAGAAAAATGTGCCTCCAACCACAAGAAAGCTTTCAAAAAATGTCACCGGCCTTGTCTTTTACCTTTTCAAACTTCAACTTAAAATACTTATTTGTTTGAACTTTTACATACCTCCAAGTCTCCAACATTGTTCGTCAATGTAATCAATCAGTCAAAATTGGTCATTTATCAACCTTTTAATTTGTAAAATTATCACTGGGGATTAAAATGATCCCTTCGCCTTTTATTAAGGATTTCAGATTTGAACCTTGAATACTAACTGAACCGAAGAAAGTGTTTCTTGTACAATCTTTGACCCAAGAATTTCTTTTCTTGTACTCGATCGACTGATAACTTCTGTTATAACCTCCACAACATAATCTAAATGGATCGAGACCCCAAAATAGGCATCAGACATCGAGTGAAAAATCCAAAATAATAATTCGTTGACTTAAAAAAATAATATAAAAATAGAATATAATAAAAGATTTGAAAGAGAGGCTGGCTAGATAATCTATATAGGGGTAAATAGCACATATTAAGTGTAGCCATATGTTATACAATTATCAGTTCGACATTATTAGGTTTAACCCTAGTAAGATGTGAATTCAAATAGTAGCTGTCAAAGCCAACCAAACACCCACCCACCCCTTTTAATTTTTGCAAGAGAAACTAATTAAAGTGAAAGCAACTGGCTTTGCTTGCCCATAAACTGACATACTTTAGCATTTATACATATTCCATGTCCCCCTATCTATACCAATTATATTTGGAAATATTTATTATTTTGGTACTCTTCCTAAATAATTTGGAAATATCTACACTAATATAAATGGCTTGGTCTTATTACACAAATATTTAACTAGGTAGATCTATCTAACAAAGTAAAATAAATGGCTTAGCTTGTACCAAAATATTTATAAAGATCTACCTTTTACATGTTAATTTCCATTTTCCAATTTCAAAGCTTAAGAGGGTATCACCGTATCGATCAATCAATATCAATAAATGGGATAAAAACAACTTCATCCTATCCCATGCACCAATGCCCCATTTTCACGTCTATGTTCTTATTTTAGTCTTTGTGTTATCTAACTTAGCATTATTAACCTTCAATTATATCAATTGAGTGATTTTAATCCCTCAACTAACAGATCCAAAAAAATTAACAGAGAGTTCACTGCTAAAAGGGGAAATTTGAGTATTTAAAAGTTATTGCTTGAGAAATAGAAAACTTTTAAAAAAAAATTATTTGCTGCATAAACTAGTTCAACCCTAGTTTTGCACACCAAAAAAATCTCGATCTATTTGGTGTGGATGTGCAATGGAATTGCGTTCTAAAAGTGGGTTGAAATCCACTCCATCATGTGAGTACTCTTTTAAGTTGAATAATTCAAAATTTCATGTAATAGACAAAGAAAAATATCTCAACAAATATACCAGAATACTTTGAATTGTTTTTCCTTAATGTTATGCAAATTATTTGTATATGTGAAAATATGATTCCAAATATACTATTTGTAAACTTCAAGCTACCAGAAGAACTCAATTTCAAACACCCTAAGGATCTGTATGGTAACACACCATATTCAACTTTGATTAGAAATAAAAAAAATTGTTAGCATCATCAGAAGCACCACATAAATTCAATGCTCTCAATTATATCTTAGAATCTACACATCTTCAATTTATCTCGAAGAATTCCATTCAATTGTTGTCAGTTTCGACAGCAGTGATAATCTGAACTGAATGTATTATAAAACCAACTCTTCCAACTGATTACAAGTAAAATTGAAGCTTAAGGAAACTTATAAGTATGGTAACAAAAAAATAATTAAAATGAAATACTCGAATTACCTCTTTTAGCAGTGAACTTTCTGTTAAAATCACTCACTTGATATAATTGAAGGTTAATAGTGCTAAGTTAGATAACACAAGGACTAAAATAAGAATATAGCCTTAACACAAGGACTAAAAATGTTGTTTCCCTTGTTTTTTTTAAAAAATATAATAAATGTAATGGTAATGTTTGGATAAGTTTGTGTCCATATATACCGTTTGACCAATGTATCGGAATATTATTATTGAGAATACAATTAAATAATAGAATTATACTTTTTTTAATAACTTAATCTACACACACTTTAATATGATATTTAAGATCATGAGATAGAATCTCACCGCCATTCATTATCAGAAAAGAATTTTTCAAGGCAAATAATTTTGACCGAACGGTCAAATGTATAGGTAGCTCCATGAAAAGGAATAGCTTAAATTTTATTAACTTTGGCTGGAATATTATTGAACCATTGAGTGGTGAGAGTGCGAAAGCTTTTTATAAAGTGTTTTTAAAAAAAATAGGCAACTTGTTTGGTTATTTTGTCTTTACATTTATTTGGACATTATAGAAGCAGTTGTCTTTTATTTCCAGAGCTTTCTCTTTATTCAGTCAATGAAAGAGAAATTTAAATATATTTTCTGAAACTCTTCAGAGACTTTAGGTGTGAGCCCACAACGAATACAACTCCCTTTGTGCCCATAATATTTTGTCTCTTTCCCAAATTTACTCCCTTCTATTCTAAGTTTCTAACTATATATATACATCTCTTTAGGGAAACAGTACAATTATTAAAAAGAAAAAGAAAATGAAGATTCAATGTGATGTTTGTGATAAAGAAGAGGCATCAGTTTATTGTTCAGCAGATGAAGCCACACTTTGCCAAAGCTGTGATTATCAAGTGCATCATGCCAACAAGCTTGCAAGCAAACATCTTCGTTTTTCTCTAATTCATCCTTCTTTCAAAGATTCTCCTCTTTGTGACATTTGCCAGGTACTAATAATATTCCCCACTAGTACGAACTTCGAGTTGATTTTATGAATGATCACTAAATTTAAAATTATTACATCAATCAAAATATCACTTTCTTTGGGGAAGAAAATTGAAATAAGAAAGGTAACTTTTTGAGATAATAACTATTAGTGACTAGTGAGTAACTATCTGAGAAATATACTGTGGTGTAAAATTTTTGCACAACCGACAATTACTATTTTTCTATTGAAAAATATTTTGTGGCTATTCCATAGATATTTTGATTGAATCAGTGGGAAAAGAAAAAAATAGTAATATTATCATATGAAAAAAATTAGGAAGTTTCAGACTAATATAGCTAGTACAAATTTATTTCTCACCATGCATTTCCTCCGGTGAGCTAGTTTGATAGAAAATGAGAGGAAAAATCATGATCTATAACACATATTTCTCACTGAACCTTTGTTTTTAGTAGTGAGTATAAAATATGGGCGGATAGTAAAACTTCTTTAATTTTATGGTGTATAATGTAGAAATTAACATTTATTTCTTATTGTATTTTATTTTTAGGAAAGACGTGCACTGCTATTTTGTAAAGAAGATAGAGCAATTCTTTGCAAAGAATGTGACTTGCCTATACACAAAGCAAATGAACATACAAAGAAACACAACAGATTTCTTCTAAGTGGAGTTCAGCTCTCTTCTGATGTACTTGCTTCTAATTCTAATAACCAAAATTCAATATCCCCAACTGGATCTGCTGCAAGTAATGCTGGTACAAATAATTTTAAAGCACGTAGTGGTAATTTTGGGATGAAGAGTAATTCGATTTCGAGTACTACAGAATCGACACCTAATTATTTTCAAGTTGATTATCATGTACAAGAGGGTTCTGTTTCAACTAGTAGCATATCAGAATATTTGACTGAGACTCTTCCTGGTTGGCATGTTGAAGATTTTCTTGAATATCCCTCTTCTTCTTCATATGGTAAGTGTTTCTTTTTTTTACGGATTTAACTTATATTCACTGACGATAATGATGGTGACACCTTTTGCAGAGGAATGTCACAAGACATCGCTACTTTCTCGTTTTATGTGTATAAAAATGCTACAGACCGACACAACTCGAAATATGGGATTAAATTATTAACGAAAGGGGCATTTTTAGACCAACTGATGACATATTTGACCATTTTTCGAATACAATAAAATGTTCAGAACTTGCAACTAAATGATGCTGTTTGATTGCAGAATTTTGATCAGATACGACCAGCTGTGTAGTTTTTTTTCCACTACAGTAAGTGGGGATACCTCTTAATATCAAATGGAGTACCTGTTCCTCAGATCAACTCTCCATCTACCAAGCAACTCATAAGACAGACTTGGTAATACTAAAGGGCATAATATCTTTTGAGATATTAAGAAAACTGTTATACAAATTGCCATCTGACCTTTTCTTTTGGTTGCTAACTTTGACCAGTTGCTTTGTTTTTGGACATGTAACACATGTTGTAAGTTAAAGCCCCACTGTTCTTTTTTTTGTTATTTGTTTTTTTGCAAGTCAAATCACTTGGACTTGTTGCAATATGTTAATCTGAATGGGAATGGGTTTTAACAGATCTGGGGTACTTTTTGTTTTGCTTTGTGGGAGACCAATCTTTTTGTAATGCTAGTGGGATAGCCTTGTGCCTATTACCCGCTTTGATTATTGAATATGGTATTCCTATTTGTTTCAAGTATTCATTGCCAAATCAATTCTTTATGGGAGATTGATGCAAAGATTATCTGCATTGTTTTTTTATTTTCCTTTTGTTTATAAAATTATCCCACCAGCAGCGTCCAATGGCAAGCAAAGATTTTCAACAGCGATCTTTCTAGGCAATCAATGTCAGTTCAATCATCTATAATCTACACCACGTTAATGCACAACGACAATCAAAATAACTAGTTGAAATATGAATTTTCACTATTCATTTTGATTGCTCTATTTGAACACATTTCATCTTATATTCAAAATTTTAGATTATGTACTATTCGAGCTTCTCAATATTAGTACATAAATTGTTTAAACATACTGAAAAGACTCGTAGAATATGGTCTAATGTTAGTATAGTATCATGGCTATGCGTTATTCCCAATTGAGTTTTACACCAATAGACCGATCCAGTGTGACCTTCCTAAAAACTCATATGAGAATATTAATTTAACGAGGGTAATGGGATGTTTGGCTACTATTGGAAAAATTCATTAATAACAGAGTGTTCGGTAGAAATAGTATTCATATTAGTTATGCGTTAAATCTTTTGATATAACTTGTCTACAAACCCCACTCCTAAAGCATCCTACCCAATTTGAAGTAAAATGTGACCTTACAAAATGCTCACCCAATCACTTCACACAAATCTAATGTAATATCTACGTATGATTATTGATATCCTAAGTATTCACATATCACATTGCAAGTAAGGATTACATAAACCAGACTAGCTGGCGAGCTAGATAATGCTTCTGATTATTACATGTTTAAGACATTGAAGAAAGGCAAGTTAGTAGAAAAACAAAAATGCAATTCCAGTAAAGATTTGACTTCCGAATGACCAAGAAACCAAAAAGAAATATACCATGTGGAATAACAAATAAAGAAATGTCAGACCAAAGAGAACAAGAATATAGCCCCAATGATGTACAAGCTCAAAATATTTTACTTACACGACGCAACATTGTCATTGCAGTTGTGTTCTCTATATACTACAGCTGAAGTGAGGAGATCAAACTGTGGCCAGAAGCTACTCCCAGAGTTCAAATTTACTAATTCGACTGTTTCCTTTGTCCCCTTATCTTTCTTAATTTACAGTTACTTGGTGGATAAGTGGGGGAAAAGGTATACTGCTTTGACATTACATACAGTTAATCCATTTAAAGAATTGTCATGAGAAAGTGAGTTTCACAAGTGCGAAGAGAACCTTCCTACAAAGAGAGGGAGAAAAGTAAGCACCTTATTGCAAGTTGACTTCAGAATTTATGCATATTTGTAAAATAGAATGGGAATTCATGATGAAACAGCCACCAACCTTTCACCAAAGCTCAAGCACTTGAAATGGCGTCTCAAGTAAAGACAAAAATCCTATCTGCAATTTCAGTTCGACAGATTGGACACTCAGCACAGGCCAGGGAACAAGATTTACACACTGCAAATCAAGTCGACATTAGACAGATCCTATCCAAGGGAGAGAGGATAATCTGAGCACATAATGAGAAAGTTGACTTACAGCAAAAATGTCGGCAAGGAAGGAGCATTGCAGAAGTTAGTGATTCGAAACAGACTTTACATACATGTGAATTTGCATCTGCATTCCCCACATATGTGTGGTCCTTTTCCTTCATCTCTTGCGTTCGAGCCTGATGGCGCACACGTAAAAGATCTTTAATACTTCATGTTATATTGAGTCATCAAGGAACCTAAAGAAACAACAGTTGTTATTAGTAGCTTCTACCTATGCAAGAACCTAAGCACTAACAGCTATTCTGTTACCCATGTTATATCACATTTCCCATTTTAGATTTTATCTCAAAACGCTACACACAATTTCGATAATAATATTACATTACAATGTCAAATTCTTCTAAGAATTACAATCTATTTGACTGTCAAAAGTAAATATGTTTTCTTTTACAACTAAAACCAACTGTCCGTTCAACATTTTCTTGCATTACTACTGTTAATTATATCCCAGTCAAGAACAGTAGGATAGCCAGAAACAGCCGCCTCCAAAGATTGACAAGGAGCAGAGCATAAAAGGGCTAACATTGTGGCTCCTAGTTATGATTCATTGAAACATTTCAGAAGCACTGAAGTAAAAGCATTACTATGCTAGAAGCCTCATGGAACGACAACCGACTAAAAACTAAATGCTTTCCATTTTTCAATTTATGATGACAATTTATATTTTGAGATGTTCAAAATGTTTGACACTAGTCTATTTCTACACAACTTGCAAGAATGAAAATTAATCACACAATCCACATTTGAAACTTTGATGTGATATATTCTACTGAACTGACTTTTCAACCATTACTTTGATATTATCTCCTGTTATCACTAAAATCAAATTCAAGTAATATTAACAACTTAAACGCCATAATCAGTCAAACACGAGATAAAAAATGGGACAGTTGGAATAAATGTATATTAAAACCCATGACTTGCAGATGTTGGACACTTATTCTCCCCACCCCTCTGGTGTGCTACTAAAATCTAACCTTCCTATCTTCCAAAAAGCTTGCATATCTTACTGGATCCAAAGTATATCTCACACTTGTTTTTACAACTGAATAGACAAAAATGACCATGTTAGAGAGGAAAAGTAAAATAAAGCTTATCTAGCCTCATTATGGGTGTATGATGCACAAACACAAGGAAATTAGCTAGCTTTTGGAAGTATACATAGCTTCAACTCAGACAAATGACAAGGACACACCCTGACACGTTCATGTACTAGATACAAGTGCTAAGTGGCAAGAAAAGGATAAACACAAATTTTTTTATTTTTTATTTTTAAAAAAAGGATCAACATAATTACCTTCAAGTGGGCAACAAGAGGGTCTTCCTTCAGAATCTCAGCAACAGAGGTTGCATGATCCACGGTTTGTCCATCATCGAGGATGGGGTCATTGTACTCACTATCAAACATTTCTGGATCATTCATATTGCCTCTTCCAACATTCTGCCTTCCTGTTACTGTCTTTACATCTTGCGTGTCACCATTCTTTTTCCTTAGCTGAGAAATGAGCACCCACATATTTGCTAAATCATTTTCCAGAGCTGCCTCCCTTCTCTTTCCCTCTTCAACCTTTTTCCGGTACTCATCTTCAAGTATTTCCTTCTCAACCAAGGCGGCCTCAAGAACTGCCTCACGTTGTTTTCTTGCCTGCAACTCCATTTTTAAATCTTTAGTATCTAGATCCCATGTGCCAAATCCATCACGAACAACTCCAGGAACTTCACTTTCTCGGTCAGAAACCCGACTTCTACGTCCTTGCCATAGGTTTTCGCCATGCTTTCGGTGGCGAACATTACCAGTTTGTGCAATGGTGCTCCTAGAATTTAATGCCTGTCGAGCGGCCAACAGTTCTTTCTCGAGTTTTGTATTCTGTATCGATAGATTTGTCACTTCACCAGCCAAATTTTTAAGTTCAACTGCCGCAGCAGATGCTAATTCTTTTGCATATGAGGTCTCTTGAAACAATTTCTGGTTCTGTACTCGCAATCCACTACTCTCCTCTACACTCTGAACTAGTTCCAACTTCAACTTATCATTCTCAATAACCTGCTCAAGCAACAAACTTATCAGAACCATTTTATAGAAACATTTAAAGAAATGCAGGGACGTTAAAGTGTCTGTATTAACAATAACAACATACCCAGTGTCTGTATTCACAAGAAAGCTAAATAAGCAGAGCTAGATAGATTTAGTCTTTTAATTGCTGTAGATATCACACTAATAGAAGATTGAAGAACTCTAATGTAGAAATACCGAGTAATGCGCAATTTCATGCAGGAAAAGCAATTAGTTTAACATAGAAAGATTAACATAGAGAAACTGAATGAACAAAATGATTGTTTGTCTAGGCTCCATCATGTACAGCGACTTAATACAAAATCTTGTCGTGGAATAGGTATGGATGTCAAAGCAGAATGTTACAGCACCAGGCTCAGTATGTTTTTATAGAATAGAACAAATGTAAAAAACTAAGCATCTCAGGTGATTTAAATTCCTAAGTTAAAAAATCTTAAATAATTCATTCATAAAAAGCATATCATCACGCATCCACTTCAAGGCATTTGCAAGTGCTACTAATGAGACCCTTTCTTTTGCTTTCTTCAGGCTTTATATAAAGGAAAGAATTAAAAAAATTTGATAGGTCTTATAGTTTGATTCTCAATGCGTAATTAGACTTTTGAGGCATGATTCCTCTGCTCTGCATCGCTTAGTCAGTTAATTAAATGTGATATGCTCCTGCCATATCCCTCCTCTACGGGAGACCATCTTCTAAAAATAATAAAAGAAACAAAAGATGCCATATACCGCAAGAATTTACACAAGAATCAGTCCAAAATACAAACACGAACCCAGTAAATCCTGGGCTGAAGAATATAAATCACCTGCAACTGGAGTTTCTTTTCAAGGTCATCAATATACTTGTCTGATAGAAGACCCTGTTCTGTTGAGGGGTATGACTTCTCCACCTTCACTGCAGCTAGCTGCTGCTCAAGATTACAAATAGTTTCCTGCAGTTCCTTGTTCTCTAAACACTGGAACAGCAAAAGATGACAGACCCATTAATCCTGGGCATCAGCCACTGGCATACCAACAACAATAAGGTGACTATCATTTGATTTACAACAAAGATAAATAATGGTGCTTTTTCACCTTGTTCTGCAGCTCTTCCTGGAGAATCCGATTGTCTGCTGATTTTATCTGTATTAAAAAGTAAAATACTTAACAACTTCATATGATAGATGTTCTGCACTATGTGATAGAAAAGAAAATTCTTTAGATTTAATTTTAAAATAATTAAATTGATGCAATCAAGGAAGACCTGATCCGGTCACTACCTCAAGCTCAAATCCCTTTTCGCTACATTGCGTCATCAGCTTCATCAAAGTCTGACAAAAGTTAGAACTATGAGACAAACACAAATCACCATAAAAGGGAAAACCAATGAGGTTGAAAAAGGAATAATGTGACATCACCTGCTGCATTTCAACTAAGGATGCACTGCTGATTGATACTTCACCACTTTCAACAATGCGCTGTTCTAAGATCCTCATCTGCTCTCTCTTGCCTTCAATGTCACGCTCCAAACTTTGAATCTGTTACAAGTTTAGGCATACAGTGGGTAAAGATCTTAGTACAGGAGACAGCTTTGTACACAAGAACACAAACAATAAGTTGTTTTCAGGAAAATCAAACAGCTGCAGTAGCCAAAGAATGAAATCCTACACACTCATCAAGGATTGGCTCGTCTAGGGACTTTGAGGATTAAAAACCAGTGAAGATGCCGAACTGAATATGTTTCACAAGTTAGTAAATAAACCAACACCATGCCTTCTTATAAGGAAACATCAAATACAGTTTTATTTGAATTCAAACAATATATATCTAAAATGTTTACAAATTTTAAGATTATTGACCGCAAAATATAGCTGCAGAATATTTAATGAGAGACCCAATAAATGGCTTTAGCAGCCATACACGTCTCATCATATTATTAGCCATCATGTGTACGAAGGAGTCAGTCCAACAACAACAAACCCAATGTAATCCCACAAGTGGAGTCTAGGGAAGGTAGTGTGTACAGAAACCTTACCCCTACCTTTGTGGAGGTAGAGAAGATGTTTCCGACAGACATCATATTAGAAGGATTCAGTCCACAAAGACAAAATAAAGCTTACTTCAATATGAGATTTTGAATTCTCAGGATCATTCACAGACTGTTCTATCATTCGTTTCAATGTACTCGTACTAAATGCAGTCTCTCCAGCAAGCATCTTGACTTGCTCAACTAGGAGGTCCATCTGATCAGACAATGAAACTCCTTCCTATATTAAACAAATAAAATATCAAAAGTTGAAAAAATTACCATTTGATATGTAATGGAAAAGTATGCATTACATAAAAAATAAAAAATAAAAGGCAGACTTTGGAAGAAAAAAAATAGTAATGGAGAAGACCAGATTAGAAAAAGAAAAAAAAGTAATAACTTCTCAATTGAGTCAATCCTGAGACAACTTGGGAGGATGCCCAAATGTAAGTATCCAACAATGTTTGAAAATTCAATACTCGAAAATAATATATAAATATCAAAAATTCAAACTCCATGCAAAAATAAAGATCTTAGCAAGTTATCAGAGTAAACTTTAACTACATGTGGATTAAAAAATAACAACTTCAATTATTAACCACAGATCTTTTGATTTCTACAGAGGATTAAGGGGTCATATGCAATAAATAGGAGATGAAATTAAGAACAAATGAAGAAGTCTCTTCCTTTAGAAGGTCTTAAGAAGAAGAAAACATACTATGGGAAGCTTTGAACCGGTGACAAGGTCACCCCCCTGAGTTGATTCAGTAATCACACCGCCAGCCTGGGAGATATCATCATTCCACTTGCTAGAAGATCTTCCGTGTTTGAAATTAGAAGTCTCTGATGAAGAATCTCTTTGGTGCTCACTATCTATGGGCACTGAACCATTCAACTTCTGGTGAAAGAGTGAACAACAAAAAAGATTAATTTAGGAAATAGATTTTATATTTGAAGGTTGAAAAATTAAAAGATCAATCTAGAAAAATGATTCTAAATCTTTGGTTCTCGATATCTATGGGCATACTGTTGTTTTTGTGGGGAAAAAAGTCTTGCAAAAATCAAAACACATCTGATGTGCCTAAAATCCAAATTCAGAAATGATCACCTAGAATTCTAATTGGCAAAGAATGGGAAATGGAAATAGAACTCAAGATAAATAGAGAGGGCGGTGTACATCATCTTCAGAAGCAAATCGACTCCCAGGAATTGAATTCTTTGAAGAAACAAGGATCAGTTTAGTTAGCTTCTGTATCCGGCTCAGTAGAGCAGCCTTGGCATCCTCCTCCTCTTCCAACCTTGACTGCATCTTCACTTGTCCCTCTTCCAACTGTGAAAAGATTGTTAATAATAACACAACACAAAACCAATTACACCCAATGTTCCATTTTACATTGCACTCTTTCCTTTTTGGTCCATTCCAAGACAATTGACACCTTTTCATAATTGGAACTCATTAATTTTTAACTTCTTATTTTCCCTTAAACCACAAGATACAAAGGGTACTTTGGGTATGTTAATTGTTTTAGCTTATGTTTCAAAAGTCTTTCCTCTTTCATAAACTCTGTGCTGAGACAAACAGTGCCATATTAAGATAACAGACAGTACATCCAAAGAAAACATCTTAGAAACCTAACACAGACATCATCAAACATGGAATTGTACGTTATTTTTTTTTCCCTGATAACCAGTTGTGAGTGACATCATCAAATCATTTGACTTGAATGCATACCTGTTGTTTCAAGGTCATAAGTTCTTCATGATTGACTCCTACAAGCATCCCCCTTCTTAGCTGATCAAGCTCTTCCTTCAGACAAGATATTTCTTTCTGATATTTCTTGATCAGCGATTTCTCATCAATAATCTGAAAGCAAGATAATCAGTATTCAGCCTTCAATACTGTAGTTCCATAAAAATGAAATGATTCAGATAGGCAAACCTTGTTGCGAGATGCATAAATCTCGACACGCTTAGCCCTGCTTGCAAACTTTAACGTGTTATGTGTTTCTTCCATATTGCTGGAAGCAGGAGTAATAGTGCAGATGAGCTACAATCAAGAAAGAAGCAGGAAATTAGTCATCTCTTCAATGCACTTCATGCCAAGAAGCATTAGATTAAACAAATGTTGTTTAAGAAACACCAAAGCCTAAGAGGCAGAGGATGCACATCAAATAGGATAGACTAGCAGTTTCATAAGGTCAATAGAATGAAAAATGCACAACATGTGTTTAATTGCACTCACAGAAACATGTCCATGCCCACTAAGTGAAGATTGTAGCAGGCGAGTAAGTTTAGAATCTCGATATGGAACATGAAATGCCTTCCCTTCACTTAATTTTCCAATGACCTTAACACATGAAAAAAGAATTGACATGTCAGATCGAAATAAACCCAGAAGCAGGAATTCATATAATCCTCAATAAGCTCAAGAAAGAACACAAGTACTGATCAATAATGCCGGTAGGTAGGTAAGGAGAAGTCAATTAAGAATACAGGCAAATGTCATCATGCAATTTTTATGGGGAACCTACATATACAAACTGTCAACAATTAGTGGTTAAGTACTTACAGTTCCAAGAGTCAGGAGACTTTTGTTAATGTATGATCCTTCTTTTCTTCGTAACCCTGTAGTTTCAGTTTTAGAGCTCTCAGATCCAGCTAGATCAATCAAGTTCTGTGGACAAAGCAAATTAATATTAGATGCTAACATTCAACAGTTGGTATTTTCAATGCTGAACAACTAGTGCCAGAAACCATACAAGCTGTGAGAAGATCACTCCATCATATTCATCACCGTGGGCACTACTTTCAATCATCTGCATAATGTGTGATGAAAGGGACAACAGTCAAACTTGACTGATAAATAATAATCAACAGTTACCAGTAGTACGAACTTAAACTACAAGGAGTAGGAGGTTATGAAACAGAAAATAATCACAGCCCATTGAAGGAAACACAACAAAGCCATCCCAGCAAAAATCCCCAATTACTTGTTACCTCTAAAATGTCATAGTTGTCTTCAGAAGACCTCTTAAATATAACGAGAAACAGCAACAGTAACTTCTCAAAACTTGTGTTCGAACTCAATAACTTGAATACCAAAACATTAAAACCTTCAGCTGACCAAAAAACTGATGTTTAATGCTGGATGAGGGGTTTAAACTCACGATCACTTATGTGAACAAGATAAGCAGAATTTCAGATTAAACAAAGAAATGTGGCCGAGTGAACATCCTTATCCACTAACCAAGGTGAATATTGTATGACTGCGGCTACTAAACAGATTGAAATTGTTTGAACCAACGTGGCGGTGCTCTGCAACAGTAAGAATGTAATCAACATCAGGATCCACAAAAGCTTGCCTATATAATCAGCATCAGGATCCACAAAATCTTGCCTATGAATAAATGTTATTTCCGGACAAAGAACAAGAACAGATTCAACAATTACCTTCCCCAGCAGCAATAAATGAAAGAGCATGCCCAGGTGACAAAACAACCTCCTCCTTCATACCTTCAACATAAGTGCCCTGCATAATTGCAAGAATAGAAGAATGAAGAACCATACAGCAGCATTACAATCATGAACTATGATAGAGAAACATGAATATCTATTTTCCAGTAGAACAATACAGGCTAAAAGCACCACCTGCAGTGCTGGTAGGTAATGATAGGTTTTGATACTTCAGGTGACAAAAAGAACGCTAGATTTTGTTTATTTCTTGGTACATGTCAGGAATTAAATAGGTATTAATATGTTTAGTTATATTTTTCCTGATAAATTCAAGACTCAGGCATGTGATAACATGTAGGAAACACTTTTGTTCTTATCTTATTATTTTCAAAATTTACTGAAATGGTTGTCTTAGCCCATAGGAACACAGCTTTTCTTTGATTCCTCTCATAAAAACAATATACTTATTCATCAAACAAAAATATTGAAAGACAATTCAAATTTCCAGAAGCAACGAAAGTTGTATTATATAACAACCTGGGTGTCCTCCCTAACACGCAAATTCTGTCCCGTTGGATCCAGCAAGTCGTTGATAACCTGACACCGTGAACAAGAAAAGCATTTATATGTTCTCTAGCTAGAATCAATACAAGATTATAACATGGATGGGACGACAAGTGCCTAAAGAGAGATGTTCATGAAGTTAGTACAAGAAATTAGGAAGTGCTGAAGCAACAAGCGCGGGAGAGATTCTAAATCTACTACAAAATTTTCCACATTGTTTAACAGACTCTAAGTTGCTCCGACTCTTCACTTTTGGTGCCGCACCCGTGTCGGCACAACATGGGTGTGGGTGTGGGTGTGGGATCCGTGTCCGATTTGGTCAACCAATTTTGGGTACTTTGACCAAAATCGATGGGGAAAGACTAGACAGTTTTAATGATTTCTATAAGCAATATACAAGCTAAGATGAAATTGAATAAAATGAAATACCTTTTATATAGAAATTCCTATGTCACTCCTTTTCCTTTAATTTCCTTCTAGGATTCTCACCAAGTTCTCCACAAAATATCTCATAATTTAGGTTTTATAACTCCTTTTTTAGATATTTTAACTATTTTTAGGCGAATCCCCGCACCCGTATCCATACATGGATTCGGAGATCATATCTCCGAATGTTAAAAATTAGATCATTAAGGATCCAACCTCTAGATCCGCACCCGAGTCCGAGCAACTTCTTTAACTTTAAAAGAAGTTGTTTTATGTAGCAGCTATGACGAATCACATTTCACATGAGCTCAGTCCTCAGAATATAAACATAGATACAGCCTCTGCATCAAAGATGCTTATATATGCATGAGCATCTGGTAAACTATATAGTTGTTAATCATGCAAGCCTGTCCTCAAATATGAAACTATCTGCTGATGTCCACTACTAACCTCATTATAGATTTCAAGATATGATACACGAAGTAAGAATTCACGTCCAGGAGTCTGAAAGGCAGATTACAATAATAAGTAACACTAAAAGATAATGGAGTGTCCTTTTTAAAAAAGAAATGGGTCTATAGAGCTCAAGAGTGTCATATAGAGAGGTGCATTGTCAAAATGAGAATCAGTAAACCGTAAACTCACTTACATCTTGAATAATGCTAAAAACATCCTTAATTGCGAGTGGAATTATACCTGGAGAATTTTGATCTCCCTGTGGAAACAAAGATCCATCATTAAGACAGCACAAGTTCGAAAGTTCAGGGGAGTAGGAAGTGAGCAAAACTCAAATTGAAGACAATTGAAAAACCAACTTTAACCATCAAATTGACTATATATTGATATAAAGATAGATAACACAGTACCCTTTAACTGGAATTTTTTCAGTTGCTAGTAATTAAATACTTCTAAACTGTTTGGTGGAGATGTAACAGAAGCATCAGAAGCACTTCCCCGATTCGAGGCAAAAAGAAGATTGCACAATGGATATATTAACTTACATGCATAGTGTGTGTCTTTCCACTACTTGTAACACCATAAGCAAATACTGTGCCTGCATACACAGCAGGCCTAGTGTCAAATTACAAAAACTAAGCAACAATAGAATTATTTTGCTAATGCAACTTGCAATGCATAAATGATAACAGTTCAGCTCAATATGATAGCCCTAGGATTGTTTCAAGAACCTAATTCAGGTCATCAGATCAGGAGGACATATAACGTTATTAGCACTCAACTAATGTCAATTTATGTGTCAAGCCATTACAGTGCACAAATAAATTATAACTGATCATGGAACTCATATTAAGTATGAATATTTTATAATGCCGTTGCAGTCTGTTTAGCCCCAAAAACGAAATTGCTCTATGTAGTGTTACAAGTGCCAGTAAGTATGATACCGTTTATGCCCTCCATTGCAGCCTGTACCACAGGTCGAGCAGCAACTTCATAAACCTCTTGTGTACATGTATCAGGTCCAAAAATTCTGTCTAGCAATCATCCAAGAAAACATATTAATCAACTCTTAATATATTTCATCTTGGAGAGGGAATTTCAAGAACTAAGCAACTCTAACCAAAATAAATATCAAACTCCTCACAAATAGAATATACAAACAAAAAAAAATACGAGCAGAATCAGAATCAGGAAGTGACTAGAATAGTACCAAATGCAAAAGCTGTTGCAGCATTATACTCATTCCGTACAATTTTATCACCATCAGGATACCACGCAATTTCATCCCCCTTGTTGTATTCTCGTTCGCTGCCACCAGAAATACCAAAATTCCAAGCTCAAATCCTAGCATAATAAACTAAATTCCTCCAATCCAACATCAAATGAACTGAAACCAATTCAAGCAGATCTAACATTTACCTCAATGGCCGAAACCTAACTGTGACTGAAATACTCTCTCCCGCTCTAGACATATCAACTGGTTCAGCAATCAACTCCTCTGTTGACTGATAACTCACCGGCGTCCGATTTCCATAACCTCGTGAATACTCCGAATTGCTCCGGTTCCGTCCAGGAGTCACGGATTTGGAGCTCGCGCCAGTTCCGGAGCCCAAAAACGATGTCGCTGTGGAAGAGCTGGATCGAGGCATGAGCCTACCGTTCATGAAAGACGACGATGACGAAGTAGATGAGTACGGACTCGAAGGCTTACGGCGGTGAAATGGCGAAGTACTTCTCCCTCTAGACGACGAACCCGACATTGACCGACTCACTCAGCTCCACCAAAAATCGGTAACACAAAAATTTATCTGCGTGTAGCTGTTCTTCTTCAAGTATGTTTCACACTTTCAGCAAAATTGCTCAGTGAGAAAAACTTCAATTCGTCAATGGAGTGCAGAAGAACAGCAGAGAAAAGGAAGAGGAAAGTTGTGAAAGGTGAAACGTGGGAGTTGGAAGGTGAGAACAGTGAGAATCTATGGAGGCGTTTGAATTTTCTGAGTTTGATTTTTTCAAATAAATAAAATATTGTATTTTGTGGGAAATATTTGGAGGGGTGGTTGGGTTGGTGTAACGTGGAGATAGGAGGTGGCCCTCGCCGCGGAGTGGTGGAGGAGGTTTTTATTTGAAAAAACTGATTAAAATGGAAATGAGCGGGAATAAGCATGGTTATAGGCTATACTAGAGAGAATAATATGTACATTTTAGTTTGATAGTCAATTTTATTAATTTTTATATTTAAATTAAACTAATTAGATATTTGAAGATTATATATAAAAAATTCTTTTCATATAAGTTTAATCAATGAAAATATAGATTAAATTATTGATCAAAATTTAACTAGTTTACTTTTTGAAAAATAACAAATATTTTGAAACAGAAAGCTCTACTTATATTAAATAGCTTCGGAACGAATTAGTTCATTTATTACGAGTGAAGCATTTATTAGTACTTAGCCACTTAAGTAAATCTTTGCACATGATTTGGTAGAAATTAAGAGAAAATTGAAATAGAAATAGGGTATTTAGAATTTATTGTCTTGAATTATATTTTTTAAAGCTAGCTTTCACCTTCAATAGTGGAAGTTATTTCAATTTGTTGCAATATGGGTATGAATTAGTTGAGAAATATTATTCATTTAATACGCCTAACAAGTAATTGTTGTTATTTTTTTTTCTTTTGAATTTCACGG
Source organism: Solanum tuberosum (assembly GCF_000226075.1). NCBI lineage: Eukaryota > Viridiplantae > Streptophyta > Magnoliopsida > Solanales > Solanaceae > Solanum > Solanum tuberosum. The sequence continues at coordinate 278,082 of NW_006239302.1, read as the reverse complement.
TTCTCGTAGGTTTGGACTTTGGTGCAACTAAAACCCGATCAATGACATTGTCTTTTTGTTTTTTTTTTCTAAAAAATAATAATTAATCACATCAAATAGAAGTTAAAATATTATATTCTAGAAAGTTCAAGTCAATATTGTCTCACTTTTTAATATCAAACAGAAAATATTAATAAGGAGCAATAGGAAGGTGATCATATCAGCTTCAATAGAAGTAACATTACGGTAATTTATTGTCTCGCAATTTCTATCATTATTTATTATTTTTTATGACTCGACAATCATATTATTTTATTGTTAGCATCATATGTTATGATTTTCCTAATTTTTGTTATGCCTATTTTACTTTTGTATTGACTACCTTTCGAAATGCTTTGATATGTATGGCTTGAGAGGGATTTTGGAACCAATCTATATCTACTTTCATAAAATAGAATTAAATTTACGTACACGGAATAAAATTACATTAAGCATATTGTTATTAAAAAATATCTCTAAATTTCTTAATTATGATTTTATTTTTTCCATCCCAGTTATGCATTGATACATTGTTGTAAAAGACTGAATAATCCTAGAAAAGGAGTGGAAGTTACACTACCCCATGTGAAGATCGATGTGACCGGTCAAAGTTCTCTTTTTGTTATTATAAACCTGTGATTTACAATTTATTTGTTATTTTCGATTTGTCATTTGTAGATACCATAGTAGTTTAAAATCATAGACTTGCCTTTTGTGCAATCTCAAAACAAAAAAATACGTATATGCTTAGTGGTGGTAGTGGGGATGGAGCTAGATGGGACTAGAAGGGTCGAGGCTTAACCACAAAAATCTCAACTCGCATTGTCATGCTCTCATTATTCTCTTCAAAACATTATTTCAACGTATCCTACCGCTTTTCATAACAATCCTATACACCGTAGTATAAGGTTTAACCCGTCATACGTATTTGACATCTCTATACATGACATTTAAATGAGAGAAAAGAGAGTGAGGGAATCTCTGAAATACTCATACAAGTAAAGGAGTAGAAGCCAAGAATTGATATGCTGAGTTTCTATCATTGACACTGTCGAGAATTTGATTGCACATGGTTCACTTTTTCTGCTCTCTCTTATTTGTGCCTTGTGGTCCTCTTAAAGCTATATATATGGTTGGGACGGCTCTTACTTATTATGCACTACTATTATATGTATTTTGAGTGGGTGAACAACCTTAGCAGTTGGAGACTTGACAAACCATTAATATTGTCAAAACAAAAATGTTTCAATACACAAATTAACTTTTACTATTTTCTCCCTGATATAGATATTTCTTTACAAATTTGTTACTACACGGATGATTAAATTATTCGGTGTTATAGTAGGTCTCAAAATTAAAGAAACTTATTAAGTTTCAAAGGTATTAACTAAAATAAATTATATTCAGACTATAAATTATCAAAAAGTTTAATATCTTCATATTAATACAATTATAGATTGTGAAATGTCGTCCGTCTTTCCCTCCGAATTTGTACCACATAAATATAAGCATGATAGAAATCACATGCCACGGAAAATCTTTTATTTTTGGTGTTAGCCTCTGGGCGGATCTTACAAATTAAACCTTGCATATTTGTTTGGACTTCGCATATTTTGTCCAAAACAAACAAGAAGCCCAATGGATCCATGAGCCCACAACTTGATGTTGCACAGAATAATTAGGAGTCACCCTTTACGCAGTTGCCATTACATCCACGTCCATAAAAGTATTTTTGAATATCTGCGTGCAGCATTTCCTGGGTGAAAATTTAGATAAGTTCAACCAGTTGATACAGGAACTAAAGTTAAAAATAAGTTTTTCTGCTTCAAATTCAATATATAGAACTTTGAAAAATAAGTTTTAAAAGTTTTTAATCACAAAAACTCCAGCTTAACTAAGGTTTTGAAAGAAATATTTTTTAAAATCAGTTCTTTTTAAATACTCCTTCAATCATTTTTACTTGTTAAGTATTGACTTACCACGCCAACAATAATTAGAATGACAATTTTATTATAATAACCTCTTCTTAATATGATAAATTAAATGTCTTAAAATATGAAAATAATTAATAATAAAGATAATTTTAAAACTAAGGAAGATTAATTTAAAGATAACTAATCCAAAAAATAATTTTTGAATGAATTTATCCATGTTCCATGAGGCAGTGCTCCATTTGTTAAAAAAAAGGGTAATGCTAGATAGTCAGAAATTTTAAAAGTTTATATAAAAAAAAAAATTAAAAATTCAGTTTTTTTCATTTTTTAATTAAAATATATTAAAGTTAAAAGGATAAAAATGTTCAAAAAGGTAAAATAACATAGATAAAATACCATTATGGCCAAATTTCGACAAAATTTTCTAGCCAAAAGAATTTTTCCCAAAAAAGATATATAAATAATTTGGACAGTAAAAAGTTTCTCTCTTCACTGGCTTAGGCCTGTATACTCATCACTCCCAAGTCCTGCTCTTCTAAAATGGGGATGGACTTCACAGTTCACACTATTGTCATCTATGCCCCCACACCCCACCCCTCTACCCCAAAAAAAACTCATAATTACAGACTCTATTACTTGCACTAGTGGTTATTTTCCGATAATTATTACTCACGCCATTTCTATGAAAAGTGTTTGAATTGATTTATTTTTTTAAAAAAATTGCTTTTAAATTTCTTTTCGATTATATTTCAATGTTTCAATATAAATTTAATTTTTAATATACATATTTTGATTTATAAACTTAATTTAAACTAATTGAATTCAATGGGTAATATGTACATCTTGAAAACAACTTGAAACGAAAGGAGGAGGAAGTAGGAAGTATTGGTTTCCACTTTCAAGTAGTAGTGCAAAATAAATTAATTATTCATCCGTTCTCTTTTACTTGTCACTATTTAACTTGTCATACTTATTAAAAAAATAATTATTGATATAGATATTTTACTATACTATCCCTATTAATTAATGTTTAGTATTGAATCTTAAAAAATGATATAGAAAATATTTAAAAAATATATAAAAAAAATAAAATAATTCAAAATGACAAATAAAATAAAATTTTCTTTTAACATTAAGTGAAAAGTAAACAGTGAACGGAGTAAGCATGTTAAAGTTATTTGTCCAATCGGACGACGTAGCAAGTGGTAGACGCTACACACAAAATCTCTTACTCAGCAAAGCGGCAGAGACGAAACAAGCGAAACATTCATCGCCGCTGTCGCACGTATCCCACAGACTTCGAATCTGGTTATTTAATGCAGCTAATTATGAGTTTCGGATTTCCTCTCCACGCTCTTCTATTACGTGTCCACACGCACCTCCTACTGCCTTTTTTTCCCTCTTACTTCAAGATGATGTGAAATGAACTTTCTGATCATTTAATTTTCCGTAGCCGTATATTTATCAACTAGTTTTTCAATAGGTGCGTTGTACGTGATTATCAATTCAGAAAATATATGTTATAATATATAATACTGCTTATTTAAGTGAAGATTTGAATAATAAATTTTGCATAAAATAATATTGCTGATTTTTTTGTGAATGTTCAATGTGGATCATCATATATATTTCTTATTCATGCGAATTATGAAGATGATCAGTGAATTTTTTTATTAGTTAAACGCAATAATGCATATAGTTATTTCAATTTGCTGAGGTTCAATCATGTAATTGGTCGTATCTCAATAATATTACCATATAAACGATATTTATTGTGTATTTTCTTGTCATCTAACCAGATGTGTTTGCATGTGTATTTCACGTTAAACTGTTCAGATGTCAGATGAACATGTGAAGAGAACAACTACATTTTATTTTTCAAAACTAATTTTTATTTTAAAAGTTATAACATAATAAATGACGCTCTTGTTGTTGGCTCTCATATTTAACTTCACGATTGACTGTGTAAATAAATCAAAGCTAGTTATCTGACTATCCATAGTTAACTGATAAATGTTTCTCTTTTTTTTATTGAAAAAACCTGTGAAATCATATATATAATCACATGTTTATCTTATACCCAACAAAGATGTAGTTCATATACTAGTAAACAATTTTCAATTTATTCAATCAAGCATGATTCGTCTAAGGAAAAATAACAACACCGTGTTATCACATATATATGGGCGGTATAATAATATGAGAAATTATTAGTCAAAAGTTAAGATAAGAAAAGATGAAAGATAGAAATAATTAATGTAATAGCTATGAGAATTTATTATCTTATAACTAAAGAATGTGAAAGAGTCTGAATAACATTTGCAATAATTAGTAATAACTAAGAAAATTTATAATATTATAACTAAAGAATTAGTGTGCAATTTTGAATGATTCATATATATTCACATTAAAACTCGGAATAATTTAAAATAATATATTTTGAACTTAAAAGATCTTGTTAACTTGATAATACATTTGTGACATATATAATACTTTAATTTAAATACAAATACCTACCAAATATATATATATATATAGGGATAAGGGTCTGAAAAATACCTAAACTTTGGTCGGATTTGCTGTTGCGATACTAAACTTTCATGAAGACCTATTACCTCCCTAGACTATTTAATACCGTATTTTTTACCCCCCTGAACTATTTAATAGTGTATTTTAAAGGTATATATGTGCCCGCGTGGACACATTACTATTTATAATTTTGCATTATTTTTTATGTCCACATGGACAAATATATATGTTTAAAATACGGTATTAAATAGTCTAGAGAGGTAATAGGTCCTCATGAAAGTTTAGTATCGCAACAACAAATTCAACCAATGTTGAGGTATTTTTCAGACCCTTATCCCATATATATATATGAGTCATATGAATTTTTCTTTGTCTAAAATACTGTAATATTAAGAAATAGTAAATAAGTAAAACAAAAGGTCCCATTTTTATATAGTAATAACTATTTTGAAGCAAACTTCCTAAAATTCTAAATAACATGAGTAACATTGATAAATAAAGTCATTTTTTTCGTCTTGAGCATCAAAAAAATAAATCATGACATTTCTCTAACTTTTGAAAAGTTTAATAAGTTTAGAAAAAGATGTTGAGAAGCATATACTTACATCACAAGAGAAACAGTTAAAAAAAACAAATAAATTTAGACTACATCATGTAACTTCGTATATTGAAACATTACATACTAATGTATATATTAGGCAAATTGATGACCTTTCGGTAGTGCCAATCGAGAAGTTCATCAGTCAACAACTCTGAGTAAAAAAACAAAGCAGGTCACTCAAACATTAAAGATCACTATCAAAAGGTGAGGTAAAGACAACCGCATTTTGACAATAATAATGACGGTGTGTTCCTTCACAAATTGTTAAAAAAGAAGAGAAAAGGTGAAGGTACAAAATGCAATGTAGAGACACCAGAGAAATATTCAGTGAAGGGAAAGGACATATACGTTTCATGTAATCCTCAAGATAAAATTTCTCCTCCTTTTGCTTAATTTTTCTATTGTTGGTAAAGCATTGAAGCATATCATCAAAGGAGAGTCAACACCACACCATGCACTTAGCAAGTTACAAATGAACCACTATTAGCAACTGATTTAATTTTGATATGATAAAATTATTGCAGAAAAGGCAGCGCCGGGCTGTCTACAACTAATGGCATAAGTAATACACCGACAAAAATGTACATTATCTGTTTTCACCAAAAAAAAAAAACAGTAATCAGCATATACTAAGAGCAAAGGCATCACTTACAGCCTTATTCGAACTCACTCAACAACAATAAATCATACGAAATTTTTTTAAATGCAAGAAGAAGAAGAGTAAAAGATTAAAAAAAAATTGTGGTCGGAAAAAATGAGAGGAAACCCCTCTATTTATAGTCAACAAAGGGTGGAATGAACAAATATTTTTTGTGTCTCATCTGAAAAGTCGTGACCTTTTGAGAAGTCACAACTTTTTGGAAAAGTCACAATTCATCAAAAAATCACAACCCTTTGAAAAATGTCACAACTTATAAGAAAAGTCACAATTTATCGAAAAAGTCACAATCTAAGTTAGAAATATTATAGTAATTTAACATTCAAGTTATGAGTTCAATATTACTAAAAATAATAAGTCCCTTTGCTTAAAAAATAACTGAATTCTTGAGGCAATTTACATTATTAAAAGGAAAAAAGATTAGGTCAAAAATTGAACATTACTTTTCACGTTTTTTCTTTTAGTTATTTTCAAACTATTTTTAAAAATAAAATCATTAATATGAAAAATTAACTCTCTTGAAATTATCACCGAGAAAATATAAATAAGGACAACATTAGAAGGACTGGCAGCAAGGAGTCAATTGAATGATCAAGGCATCAGTTGCTTCCACCTGTGGCCTTCTTCGACCGCCTTGACACCTTAATATCAAGGAACCCCCCCTATTCCACAAGTAGGTGGAGACCTGGAGGGTCGGAAACCTCAACGGGAAACGCACATGCTCCAAGGACTTCACGGAGTTAGGAGGCACACAGGTGGGTATACCAAGAGAAATGCGAGAATTTGGTAGGATTAGAGAATGCCTGCTTCCGGTTCTTAGACGAGGAAAACAATCCAATCAGTGCGGTCAGTCCACCCTTCTGACGTGCGGGGGTCTGGAGTACGGTAGAACGAGTTACGATGTAAAAGGCCTAAGCGGTCTTAGCTCCTTCTCTGGTCTTGCCGCCCTTGCCCCTCTTCTCTTTTCTCTTCTTTTAGAAGCTGTCTGTGATCGGAACTTCTTTCGCTTTGAACGACTCCGGTCCTATTTCATCTCTTGCCGCGGCTAGTCTCTTTGTAGTAGTAATAGCGGGAGGGGGGGGAACTTTCAACAAGTCTCTTTAATTGAACAATTCATTTATTTTGAAATATATGAAAAAATATCCAATAATAATAATTCACTTATTTTGAAATGAAGGAAATAATATTGTATATTTTTTTTATAAAATAGTTTGGCAGTAGAGGAAGGAGAAATGACGGAAAAGATTATGGAGAACCAATCTTTCACCAGCAACACATAAAAATTCAGGTAACTAACAACTAATCTATTAAGATTTTTAATAATTACTACTCTACAAGATCTTTTGTAAATTTTTTGCAAGGATTTCTTCATAACAAAATGTTAACTAAATAAATGAATTTAGAAATGTGAAATTAAAGTTTATTTATTTTTTTGCTAATAATTCAAATATTTGTGTTATTATAAACAGGGACTATTTTTAATGGAATTGTGAAAGTTTCGGAATAGATAGTGCTTGCTAAAAAAAAATAGATTGTAAGATACTGTTGCGGGTGGCATAGGTGCCGAGTGTCGACCAATAGGAACCACACTACTTGTTTCAGAATGCCTAAATATTCCATCATATGAAGAACCTATAAATTATCCTTTGTTGAATTTTTAAAAAATAGTAAAAGTTTGATTACACTCCTATGATAAATGGACTTGAATTTAATATAGACTATTCAATATTAATATAATCCCGTAGTATTTTTCTCAACATCGCCAATCAGTAGAATGAATGAGGTGCATGTCATGCTTAGCAAGACAATCAACTATATTATATTTGTTTCGCTATATATACAGTAAAATTGTACGGTGCCTAAATCTATCATCAAAGATCTATAATGAGAAATAATACATATTGAAGATTAGTTTAACTTTGTACATTACATAAGAATCAACCTCTATTTGTTATCCAGAAAGATTTGATTTTTTTTATTGCTATTTGTAAATCGATAACTAGAAGAATGGCTAGAGTTTATATTCATTCAACGGGAATAAACAAATGAGATGATTTGTTAAGCTCCTAATTCAATGATTACGATACTCACAAAACACATCAAAGACACCATTAATATTTAGCTTGATACTTATTATATTTAAATATATCATACTAATATAATTTATGAGCTCGTAAATCACCTAAATGTACAGTTAACTTAAAATATTTTCTCAAAAATTACTTTCTTTGAAAGATTGTAATTTTTTTTATCTAAGTCAACGTCTAAATTTAAGAAATAAGTGCATATTTTTCCCTTTGTTTTGGTCTGATATTTAACAGAAGAAAATACTTTTCTATCAAAAATAAATCTTTTCATTCTTTGTAATCCGACTTAAAAATGGATATCGAAGTCTGTCCATCTCATTCTATTCTCTCCCTTCAAAATGAATGTAATATTACCCCACTGTATAGTTTTTTGATGATTTACTTGCGATAATTATATAGTACTAACTTTTTAAAATAAACTTATGGGAACTGAAAAGTGAAATATACAACTTACTGGTATAATTGAAGGAAATTAAATTCTTCAATAATATTTTTTGTTTTTTTTACACGGTACTATAAGATGAGACATAGTTGTGTTCTTTTCTATTACAACATCCTACATTTTTCTCTCTAGAAAAACAAATTTGGTTGTGTGCTGCTATAAAAAGGCTTTTTTGCTGCATACAGAGATGCAGAGAGTGCAGTAAACCAACTGTTTCCTTCTTTCATCTTCCTTCACTATCACAGTATCACTGTCTATGACATAATTCTTCTGTTCAAATCTCCTTTTCTCTCTCTTTTCTTTTGCCATATAAAACAAACAACCAAACATTAATTTTTGTTTCAAATTCACTTCAACTTTATCAATTGTACCTCCATGGCTGCTGTTCTTAGGAGTTTGTTGAACCCGAATGCATCCGAATATATCCCTATTTCCACTCCGCTACCGCCTGTGCTGCTTCTACCGCTTCCTCCTCCTCATCGTACCGTCGGTTCACTGCCGCGGGAGAGTGTCCGACCACCATCGGTGATACGCCTTGGTCCGAATATTCCTCCTAGGTTGAGAAATGATTATATCGCTAGACGCGGAGGAGGAGGAGGGCGAGGTTTTTCTCGATCGAGTAACGGAAACAGAGGTGTGTTTGGAAGAGGAAATTGTTCAAATACCGAGGGACGTTTAGTTTGGCGGAGAAAAGTGGGAAATCATGACCAGAGACGAAGTGTTTGTTATAATGAGATGAAGAAACACGATGTGATACCTATAAGTTGGACACATAAGAACAATACTACTATCATGATCAAGAATATTCCATATCACTACAAGTAATTTTTAATTCTTTATTTGTCCAATTTTTGCCTCTTTTTCCTTTCCTTATTTGGAAGTTGATTAAAACAAAATTTAATGGTCCGACTCTCTAGTTCCATATCATTCAATATCACTGTCGGTTTAGTTATTTGCTAGCACTTTGGAATTTGACGGCGAATTAATTTAATTTTTCCTTTACAGTCGTGAAATGTTAATGCAATTTCTGGACGAGCACTGCTATTTGGAGAGTAAAAAGGCGAGAGATTCAAATGGAGAAAATATTCATGTCTTCGCTTATGATTTCTTGTATTTGCCTATGGATTTCAAGTAAATAATTATTTTTCTTGTGTTCATATCATTTGCAGTCAAGGTAGCAACTTCAGTACTATTAGCTTCTCTTTTGTTTTTAAATTTGCAGAAAGAAGAGGAGCAAAGGCTATGCATTCGTGAATTTCACCGATCAGAGAACTGTGTGGAATTTTTTTTATGTTTTCAATGACAAACTAAACGTGTTTCCGGGATCTACAAGGAGTGCTAAGATCGTCACTGCAAAGATCCAGGTGAGTGAATGTTAAATAAAAAATTGTTATGAAGTTTTATGATTTTTGATGTGAAATTTTGACCAATTAACAGGGAAAAGAAGCTTTAGTGAACCGATTCAAGCAAACAAGATTTGAGTGTGAATCAGAAGGATTTCTGCCAGTTTGGTTTAGTCCTGCAAGAGATGGTTCTGGGGAATCGGTGCAAATGATTACTGTGGGGCAATACAAAGTCACTCCATATTCTCAAGAAACCCTAACTTTAGGGAACTGCTACTAGTACTAGTAGGGTTTATTATAGCTTAGCTTTATATGGAGTAAAAGAAATCGAAGGGTGGAATACTAACACCTGAAAAATCTCCCTGATGATCCGATCGATCGATAGAGTAGCAGGTGATGGGGTCCACCTTTGTTGTTGTATTTTTCGTTTGCGAAATAAACAAGTTGTTGATCGAGTTTAGCCATTAGCAGGACTATTAATGACCCTGCGAGACATCATTAAAGTTACTCGACCATTTTTATTGAGTTGTTATTATTTTAGATTTCTAGTCATTTAAGAAATTAGTTAAATTTATTCTTGTATCTCTATTAAGTAGTATGAAATCAGTTTTTCTAATAAATGAACATGTTTTAATTAATTAATTTAATTTAATTTAATCACTAAATTTTTCTATATTTATCAAATTATATTTTCAAGGTTAAAAATTTTCAATGGAAAAATTAAGAGGAATAGTGTTACTTATATGTTGATTTTGTGAAATGACTAGTATTAAGGAATATTTATTTCTAATAAAAACAACCTATAATAAGAAACTTAGGGAGTAATTCCAAGCTTGTTTGGATCTACTAAAATTAGGTGCTTTTTTAAAGTTAAAATAGTATTTAAGCAATTTTATAGTACTTATTTAGGTAAAATAAAATTTTTTCTAATAAACGTTTATTTTTAATCCTTTTTTAACTAAAATAAGTTAAAAGCTATAAGTGGTTTTTGACTTAAAGGGTCTGATATATCTCTCGTTATAAAAGTGACTCATATATATCCCATATGGGAGAAAGACGTTCTCATACCCTGATATTGCTTTGTGGAAATCTAGAACAGTAGAAAGTCTCTTCAGGATGGCTCTGTCCTAGCTAGACCAAGTCACAACTACTTATTAGACTCAGACACACTTCCCTAAACTTCTCCTAAGTGACATCAAAATACTCTTTCAGCCGATTTGAAAGCAGCAATAGATGAGATTGAATCAGACAGATAGGGGTATATGGATTATACCCCACACATATTTATTTTTTTTGACTTTTTTGTTTTAACGACTAATTTAAATTTACTATTTTGATGATCAAATTTATTTATGTTTTACTAATTTTCTTGTAATTTTTTTTATAGATGCCCCATTTTATTTTTTACAAATACAAAAAACTAAATTACAATATAATTGCAAAAAAATAGTTTTAAATTTTTTCTTTACACTAAAGAATGAAAAAACAAACAAACAAGAAACTCGAATATTGATAATCAAAGAAGTCAAAAAATAAATTTTATATGAAAAAGATTAAAATATATCTTAAACTTTGCTCGAAGGACCATATATATACCCCTACATGAATTTTTTTAAAAAAATTTAAAGTAAGAAAAATAAATTTAAAACTATTTTTTCACTTTCGTTAGATGAATGATATATGTGAGCTCCTTATGTAATGGTAAGAATATATATGAGGCATTTGTATATCTGTAAGGGTATGTATGAGCCACTTTTATAACGAGGGATATATCAGCTCTAAATGACGAAATTAATGAGTATATTAGACTCTTTTCCCTTAATTAAAAAACAATCAAATCAGGCTCGGCTTATGTGAGTAGGTAAGATAAAATTATAATATGAAATTATATGAAGAAGTCTAAGTTTTATTCGAACATATAATTAAAGTTTTAACTATGAAATCGTGTTTTTTCACTTATAAACCTAAAATTCTCATATATTCTGAAGTTTAAGTTGTAAAATGTTAGCTTCAAGATTTTCTAGAGTCGTATTTGCGGAAGTTGAATCTTTATAATTAGTCTCGACTTAAAACTTAGATAATTTTCTAGTCTTATTTGCGGAAAGTCCAAGCAAATCCATTTCTTTGAAGTTAAAAAAAGACTCGAACATTGTTTTTTCATGTTTTTTAGTAAAAAATACTTTGTTATTTTTGCTTTAAAAATTATTACCTCACTTATCAAATATTTTAACTTTGATCATCAGCTTATCATATTCCTGTGAAAATTTCAAATTAAATTAATCCAACATGTAAAATTCAAATGGAAAATTAGTACACATATTATCAGTAATTTTACATAGTAAAGTAAATTCATGTGATGTGAAAAGATCCAACACAACCCGAGTAACAGACAAATAAATGAGTATAAAGATGTGAGTGGAACATAATAGTGTGATCGAGATTAACATCAAAATTAAATTTTAAATACTAGTGAATATGTGCCCTATTTTTAAATCTATTTAGTTCAGTTCATCTTTTATTAAATGGAAAATACTCAATTACTATTTTTTTTATTGTGATTTAAATTTGAAATCTTACTTCGAATCTCATAACACTTTTTCTTTTTTAGAAGGGAATGAAATCGATAATGTATAATATATGCAGTTATGCACATATCAAAATTACATTACTTATGAATTATGATAATAAATAACAATTTAAATTAAATTAATACAAATAATATAAAAAAATATTTTACATACATAAGATGGACACGTTTCTCCTATTTTATATGGCAGTAGTTTTTTTCCACAGAAATATTCGACCTTTTTTCTCTAGTTTTATTCTAAGTTTCTAACCAAAGGGTTACACAATATCAGAGAGTACATAAAGGATTAAAGGTGGATATGTCGTGACAGAAAAAATAAAGAATTCTTGTTGACTTTTTTTAATAATTTAAAAAATAAACTCCTTATAGTGAAGTATCTTTTAATTTATTGAGTTTATAAAAAAATTGATAAAAGAAAGTGATGACACACGCATGATAAATAAATTTAAAACCAACATGGACTTATTTGCACCCCTATGTACAAGATAATTTGCAGCGTAATTTAAATTCGACACTTTAAATAAATTTTAAACTAATTTTCTTATTTCTGTTCAATATTATATTATAGTATTTTTTTTCGCCATATTTAACAAACCGATTAATTATATGTATTTTTCGCGACACACATTATGAAGTTGCACAGTGCCCAAATCGATCATAAAGGACCTATAATGAAAAATAATATACAACGAAAAACAGTTTAATTTTGTATCTATTTGCAGTAGAGAGAGTTGATTATTTTTGTTGAGCCAAGTAATTCAATCAGGCTAAGAGTAACTAACTATGTAATCAATTAGTTAGTTTGTTACTCAGTAGTTAGTTAAATTAGTTACAACTAAAAAGCTTATGAGGAATGTAATTAGGAAGCCAAATAGCCAATAGTGGCGTATCTATATACAGCCTATACAGTGTACAATACAATAATTAACTAAGATATTATCTCTAAGGTATAGAATTCTCCCTCTCTCTTTTTCCTCTTCTTCTTCATCATTACTAACATTTGGATTTACTAAATTGTTAGACTTCTCTATATTCTACAATTTCATTATTTGTAAATCATTAATTTAAAAAATAACTAGATTCTAAACTCAACGATAAATGAACAAAATGAGGTGAGGTGAGTAGTAAAGATCCTAATTCAGTGATTGTGATAGTCGTAAATTATCTTATTATTTCACTCGAGTATAAATACAATGCATGATTAGTTCAAAGTATCATTGACACAATATAATTTTTTTTCTTTTAAAAGCTATTTACTACCCAAGATTTCGGAATGATGGTGCATTATTACGAAAAAATATATCTAAGATATAAATTTGATTGATTTGACCTTTAGATTTTTAACACTCAAAAAATTTTTTAGGTCCAAAATATATAACACTGCTAGTTTAAATTTTTTAATATACACATTTGATTTAATTATATAAAAAATTAACAATGCTAAACTTTTTTAGGGATTTTGAATATAACATACTTGAAAATTTGGAAAGATTAAAGTAGAAAAACAAAAGAAAAATTAATTGAAACACCAAATGTGTTATCGATAACGAGTTGGAGAGGTGTTACTAAAAAAAGGAGAAGATAGATTTAGATTTAAGTTTCTATCTTCACTTAAAGAGGTACATCCAATCATCATTATATTATTATATGATATTATGAATATTAATTCACATTTTTATATTAAAATATTTTATAAAAAATATAACGTTACTATATATGATTTAGAGAAAGAGGAGCATCAGTTCACATTTATCCACGAAACACCTCTAGATACGCCCCTAATGCCGACACAGAGTAGAGAGTACAGAAACCAGCTATTTCTTTTTTTATTTTTTCACTCATACTTATATTAGATCTAATTATCTAGATTTATATAGCATAAAACTTCATTCCATTAAAAGCATTTTCTATCATAAAATTTTCATATTTTTAGACTCGAACTCAACCTCTAAGTCAAAGGGGAAATAGTCTCATTTGGTGGTAACTGTTTCTTTCGTTTCATTTCTTCACTTCACTTCACTATATGTTTCTCTCTCTTTTTTCTCCTATAAAAGAAACAGTTAACCTAACACTTTTTTTTTTTTTTTATCGAAATCACTTCCAGCTTTATCAATTGTACTTCCATGGCTGATGTTCCTGAGAGTTCGTTGAACCCCGATGCACCTGAATACATCCCTATTCCCACTCCGGCGCTACTGCCACTGCCACGGCCACGGCCACGACGTCGTCCTATGAATATGCTGCTTCCAGTGCATCAATATCTGGCGGTGATGCTTCCAACGCATCAATTTCTGCCGGTGATACTTTCAACGCATCCATATCCGCCGGCGCTTCAACCGCATCCATATCCTATCGTCGATTCACCGCCGCAGGAGAATGTGCGACGACGTCGCCAGCGTAGGAGTATTCCTCCTAGAGTAGGAGGGTTGGAGAGACGGATATCTATGAACGAAACTACTGTCATGATCAAGAATATCCCATTTCACTACGAGTAATTATTAATTTCTTGCTTCTTTAAATGTTCATATTACTTTTTACTTATTTGGAAATTTTAATAGTCCCATATCATTATCTAATTAATTTAATTTTTCCTCTACAGCCGTGGATTGATGATGGGATTTCTAGACGATTTCTGCTTACAGGAGAATAGAAAAGCGAGAGATTCAAATGGAGAAAATATTCATGTCTTCGCTTATGATTACTTGTATTTGCCTTTACATTTCAGAAAGAATAGGATCATAGGTTATGCATTTGTGAATTTCACCGATCAAAGAACTCTGTGGAAAATCTTTTTGGCTTTTAGTGACGGAGTAAAAACGTTTCCAGATTCTGCAAGGAGCGTTAAGATTGCCACTGCGTATATCCAGGTACGTGCGTGAATGTCAAATTAAAAAAATTAAAAGAAGAAATTGTTAATTAAGTTTGTGATTTTTGATGTGGAATTTTTACTAATTAACAGGGAAAAAATGATTTAAGGAGACGATATCAGTATGCAAGATTTAGGAGAGAAGCAATAGGGTTTTATCCTCCAAGAGATGGTTCTCAGATCATTGCAAGTGGGGAAATTTGAAGTCACTCCAGATTAGCATGCTTTGAGGGGTGGAATACTGTCACCTCTCAGATAATCCGATCGATCAACACCCTTTTATTTGTTGTTGTATTTTTTGTTAACGAAATCCACCATTAGCAGGGGCTGTTACTCCTCTGATTTGCTATCAGACATTTGATTTGTTCATTTACTCTGTTTTCACATCACATGGATAATATGTCTACTAGTTTTCACTTTGAATTTTAGTTGTTGGATTGATTTAATTTGTAATTTTAGCATGAATATGATAAAGTGATGATCAAAATTACTCTAATATATTTGACAAGTGAGATACTAAAGTTCAATGCAAAAATGACAAAATATTTTTAACTAAAACAATGTTCGAGTCACTTTTTAAGTTAAAAGAATTGGAGCTTTAACTTTCGGCAAATTGGGCTTAATGAAAAATAATATTTATACAATGAAAATCAGTTTAATTTTGTATCTATTTGTAATAGAGAGAGTTAATTATTTTTGTTGAGCGAAGTAATTAAAAGAGGCTAAGAGTAACTAACTGTGTAATCAATTAGTTAGGTTTGTTATTCTATAGTTAGTTAAATTAGTTACAACTGAAAAGCTTATGAACAATGTAATTAGGAAATCAATACAATAATTAACTAAGATATTATCTGACCAATCAAGATATAGAATTCTCCCTTATCTTTTTTCTCTTCTTCTGCATCATCATTACTAACATTTGGATTTACTAAATTGTTGAATTATTTATATTCTACAATTTCATTATTTGTAAACAATCATTTAAAAAATAACTAGATTTTAAACTCAACCATAAAGGAACAAAATGAGGTGAGTAGTAGAGCTCTTAATTCAATGATTGTAATAGTCATAAATTACCTTATTATTTCACTTGAGTATAAATACAATAGCTCAAAGTATAATTGACACGGTATAATTTTATCATTTCAAATTCATATTGCATAAAACTTCATTCCGATTAAAGTATTTCCATTTTTATATTCAAGACTAAACTCAGCCTCCAGTAAAGGGGAATAGTCTCATTTCTTCCTTCACTATATATTCAATTCTCAATTTCTCTCTCCTTTTTTTCCTATAAAAGAAACAGTTAACCTAACATTTGTTTTCAAAATCACTACCCGCTTTATCAATTGTACTTCCATGGCTGATGTTCCTGAGAGTTCGTTGAACCCGCATCCACCTGAACATATCCCTATTTCCACTCCGCCACCGCCGCCTCCACCACCACCACGTCGTCCTATGTATGTGCTGCGCCCGCTTCCAATGCCTCAATATCTGCCGGTGATGCTTCAAAGGCCTCAATTTCTGCCGGTGATGCTTCCAAGATATCAATTTCTGCCGGTGATGCAGCTTCCACCGTGTCCATATCCGGCGGCGTTTCCACCGCTTCTTGCTCTTCCTACCGTCGTTTCACCGCCGCAGGAGAATGTGCGACGACGTCGGAGTATTCCTCCTAGACTACGATGGGTGGAGAAATGGATACCTAATAACGAAACTACTGTCATGATCAAGAATATCCCATTTCACTACGAGTAATTTATAACTTTTTGCTTCTTTAAATGTTCATATTACCTTTTGCCTTATTTGGAAGTTGATTAAAACAAGATTTTAATAGTTCCATATCAGTATCTAATTAATTTATTTTTTCCTTTACAGCCGTGGATTGATGATACGATTTCTAGACGATTTCTGCTTACAGGAGAATGAAAAAGCGAGATATTCAAATGGAGAAAATATCCATGTCTTCGCTTATGATTACTTGTATTTGCCTTTGGATACCATGTGAGTAATAATCTCGTGTAATTATATGTTGTTATTTGCAGTGCAACTTCAGTACTATTAGCTTTTCTTTTATTTTTTTGATTTGCAGAATGAATAGGATCAAAGGCTATGCATTTGTGAATTTCACGGATAAAAGAAGTCTGTGGAATTTTATTTTGGCTTTCAGTGACGGAGTAAAAGTGTTTCCAGGTTCTAACAGGCGCGTTGAGCTTGCAATTGCGTATATCCAGGTGCGTGAATGATAAATAAAAGAAGAAATTGTTAATTAAGTTTGTGATTTTTGATGTTGAATTTCTACTAATTAACAGGGAGAAAATGCTTTAAGGAGACAATTCCAGAATGCAAAATATGCGTCAGAAGCAATAGGGTTTTATCCTCCAAGAGATGGTTATTAGATCATTGCAAGTGGGGAAATTTGAAGTCAATCCTGATAATCCGATCGATCGATTATAGGGTTTACATTAGCTACCTTTGTAATTGAGGGGTGGAATACTGTCACCTGAGAAATCTCTCAGATCAGGTGATGAAATCCACCCTTTGTTGTTGTATTTTTCGTTTACGAAATACTCACGAGTTTTGAGTATAGCCATTAACAGGGGATGTTACTCCTCTGATATGCTATGAGACATTTGATTTGTTCTTTTACTCCTCTGGTTGCATTACATATTTTCATATCACATCACATGGATAATAGTTTTCAGTTTGAATTTTAGTTGTTGGATTAATTTAATTTGTAATTTTAGCATGAATATAATAAAGTGATTTTCAAAATTAATATATTTGACAAGTGAGATACTAAAGTTTAATACAAAAATGACAATTTTTTTTAACTAAAACAATGTTCGAGTCACTTTTTAACTTTCGGCAAACTAGACTCTAGAACATTATATAAGTTCCAAGTCGAGACTAAATATTGTAGCTTTAATTTCCACAAATGAGACTTTAGAAAATTATCTTGAAGTTGATCTTTTATGAATTAAACTTCAGAGAACATATGAGGGTTTATGTTTATAGACATAAAATACAATCAAAAAATTCAAATTATATGTCCAAATAAAACTTTTGTTTCATCTCATAATTTTATCTCACATGGCAAACAGAGTGAACGAGATCAAGATTAAATTTAAAACAAAAGTGAATATTTTTCAATTTATTTGGGTTCAATTCAAATCTTATTAGATGGAAAACACTCTAATATTGTTTTTTTCTTTATTATTATTATTTGAACTTGAAATCTTAATTCAAAATGAATGAAATTCGGCCATCTTCTTACATTTTTTCCTTTTTAGAGGGAATGAAATCGACTTACATTTTTTTCTTTTTAGAGGGAATGAAATCGACTATGTATAATATATATACATATCAAAATCAAGTTACTTATGAATTACCATGACAAATAAATTCTTAAATTAAAACTATACTAATAATATAAAAAAATATTTACACTTATAAGTTATAAGATGGTCACATTTCTGCTATTTTATACTGCTGTAGTTTTTTCCTATAGCAATACGCGACCCTTTTTCTCTAGTTTTATTCTAACCAAAGACTGATACGTTGTGACGCAAAAAAATAAGAAAGAATCCTTGTGGATGTTTTTCAGTTATAAAAAAAAAAAAAATCTCTTCATATTGAATTGTTTTTTATTGAGATTATATAATTTATTTTTTTATAAAAATAGCGTGATCACACACACATAATAAATGAACTTCAAAAAATTATGACTTATTCCCCCCCTCCCCCCACGTGCGAGATATTCTGCGGCATAATTTAAATTAATTTTAAACCTTTTTTTGAAATTTTTATTCAATATTAATAGTATAGTATATTTTTTCTGCCATACTTAGCAAACCAATCGATCATATGTATTTGTTTAGCGATATACATGATAAAGTTGCACAATGTCCAAATCGATCATAATGGACTTATAATAAGAAATAAATATACAGTGGAGATCAGTTTAATTTTTCGTAACACATTGGAATTAACCTCTATTTGCGATAGCTAGAGTTTATTATTTTTGTTGATGAGCTAAGTAATTAAAAGAGGCTAAGAGTAACTAACTACGTGATCAATTAGTTAAGTTAGCTACTGTATAACTGTATAATTTGTTAAATTAGTTACAACTAAAAAGCTTATAAGCAATGTAATTAGGGAGCTAACTGTGGATATATATATATATATAACACATCTGGATTTACTAACTTGTTGAATTCTCTATATTCTAACATTTCATTAATTTGTAAATCAATAATTTAATAAGTAATTCAATTTTAAACTCAACGATAAACAAACAAAATGAGGTGGAGTAGTAAAAGTACTTCTAATTCAATGATTGTGATGTTCATAAAATACACCAAAGGCCCCATCAATATTTAGCGTGATATAATATTAAAAATATCACATTAGTATAATTTATGTACTCGTAAATTACCTAATTATTTCGCTTAAGTGTAAACACAATAAATGATTAGCTCAAAATATAATTGGCACAGCATATTTGTTTTTATAAGTCACAACTAATTATTATAATAGATGCATACACAGAATAGAGAGTGCAGAAAACCAGCGGTTTCTCTTTTTCTTTTTTTAAATTTTCTACTCAAATTTATATAGAGACGATAAATTTAGATTCATATAGTATAGAACTTCCTTATCAAGAAATATCCTTCTCATTTGGTGGTAACTGTTTCTTTCTTTACATTTCTTCCTTCACTATCTATTCAATTCTCAATTTCTCTCTCTTTCTTTTTTTTTCATATAAAAGAAACAACCAAACACTTTTTTTCAAAATCACTACCAGCTTTATCAATTGTATACTTCCATGGTTGATGTTCCTAAGAGTTCGTTGAACCCACATGCACCTGAATATATCCCTATTACCAATCCGCCGCCGCCTCTTCCTACCGTCGATTCACCGCCGCAGGAGAATGTGGGACGAGGTCGCCAGCGTCGGAATATTCATCCTACGTATGTGCTTCTTCGACGGCATCAATCTCTGCCGGTGATGCTTCCAACGCGTCCAATTTCGCCTGCGCTTCCACCGCTTCTTCCTCTTCCTACCGTCGATTCACCACCGCAGGAGAATGTGGGACGAGGTCGCCAGCGTCGGAGTATTCCTCCTAAACTAGGAGGGCTGGAGAAACTGAAAGAAACTACTGCCATGATCAAGAATATCCCATTTCATTACAAGTATTTTTTAATTCTTTGCTTCTTTAATTGTTCATATTACTTTTTCCTTATTTGGAAGTTGATTAAAATAAAAAATTTCTAGTTCCATATCATTATCTAATTAATTTAATTTTTCCTTTACAGTCGTGAAAAGTTGATGCAATTTCTAGACGATTACTGCTTACTAGAGAATCAAAAAGCGAGAGATTCAAACGAAGAAAATATTCATGTCTTCGCTTATGATTTCTTGTATTTGCCTATGAATTTCAAGTAATAATCTTGTGTAATTATTTTTCTTGTGTTTTATTTTCAGTCGAAGTCAGTACTATTAACTTATCTTTTATTTTTGCATTTGCAGAATGACGAGCAGCGCAGGCTATGGATTTGTGAATTTCACCGATCACAGAACTCTCTCAAATTTTTTTGGGCATTTTAGTGAGAGAGCAAAAGCGTATCCAAATTCTGCAAGGAGCGTTCAGATGGTCATTGCGAAGATCCAGGTGCGTGAATGTTAAATTTGAAAACTAAAAGAAGAAATTGTTAATTAAGTTTGTAATTTTTGATGTTGAATTTCTACTACTACAACTTATTAACAGGGAAAAAATGCTTTAGTGAACCGATACAAGAATACAAGATTTGTGTGTGAATCAGAAGAGTGTCTTCCAGTTCGGTTTAATCCTCAAAGAAATGGTTCTAGGGAATCAGTGCAAGTGATTACTGTGGGGAAATTCGAAGTCATTCCAGATATTCCGATCAATCGATTTTAGGGTTTAGATAAGCTAACTTTGCAGGGGAGAAGTAATTGAATAGCAGGTGATGAACTCCACCCTTTGTTGTTGTATTTTTCGTTTACGAAATAAACAAGTTTGAGTATAGCCATTAGCAGGAGCTGCTTCTACTCTGATATGTCTATCACACATTTGATTTGGTTCCTCTGGTTTCATTACATATTTTCATGTCTCCCTAGTTTTCAGTTTGAATTTTATATGTTGGATTAATTTATTTTGTAATTTTAGCCTGAATATGATAAAGTGGTGATCAAAATTAATATATTTGACAAGTGAGATACTACAGTTTAATGAAAAAATGACAATATTTTTAACTAAAACTATGTAGGATTCACTTTTTAAGTTCAAAGAGTTTGAGCTTTGGCATTCGGCAAACTATTGTAGCTTCAACTTCCGCAAATGAGAGACTTCAGAACATTATTTTGAAGTTGAACTTTTACTACTTAAATTTCAGAATATATATGAGGTTTTACTTTTATGAACAAAAACGTAGCTTTTTAAACTTAAATTGTCTATGTAAATAAAATTTCAATTTCATCTTATATGAGTTTATATAATGACTACGTTTCACATGGCTAAACAAGCCTTACATAAATGAATTTAGTTATGTGAGGGAAGACAAAAGTGTGATTGAGATCAGCATTCAAATTAAATTTAAAATAGAAGCCAATATTTTTCAATTTATTCGGGTTCAAATTTAAAATAGAAGCCAATATTTTTCAATTTATTTGGGTTCAATTTTATTATTGAAATGGAAAATACTGTTTTACTAAAAAAAATAATTCAAAATGAATGAAATTCGGCCATCTTTCTCACATTTTTTCCTTTTAAAAGGGAATTAAATCGACAATGTTATAATATATGTACATATCAAAATAAAATTATTTATATTGAATTGTCTTTTATTAAATTTATATTAAAAAGATTTATAAAAGATCTCAAGAACATGATAAATGAATTTTAACTTGAAAGAAATATGACATATTTGAACCCCTATGTGAGAGATATTTTGCAGCTTAATTTAAATCCTTGACACAATATTTTTAAAAAAAATTATTTTTATTTTTTTAGATATCTAATAATTATTTTGAATTATCAATTATGGTGACTATTAGTATGTTGTACATAATTTATAAATATATAAATTTCATTTTTTTTTAAATGAAAATTTCATGCGGGATTTCTGGTCAAGCTTAAATCCGTTTGAATCTCGAAAAATGAAATGTGTAGCGCAAATTTGAATAAAGAAAAGAATATAACTTAGTATTATAAATTCAATTTTTTGTGTAACACTTTATAAGAAAGAATATAGTTCTCCCTGTTTTCCATTATGCTACTTTTCTCGGAAAATAAATTTCTTTTGCTGCCTTCAAATTTCTCTTTCCCCCTCTATCTCTCTCATATGAAAGAAATAACTGACACTTTTATTCAAAATCACTACCAACTTTATCAATTGTACCTTCATGGCTGCTGTTCAGGGGAGTTCGTTGAACCCGCATGCACCCGAATATATCCCTGTGTCCACTCTGCCACCGCCACTCCCTCCTCCTCCGTATGTGCTGCTTCCACTGCCTCCATTTCCACCGGCGATGCTTCCACCTCATCCATTTCCTCCGGCGATGATTCTACCGCATCCATTTCAGCCGGCGATGCTTCCACCGCTTCCTCCTCCTACTACCGTCGATTCACCGCCACAGGAGAATGTGCGACCACGTCGCCAGCGTCGGCATATTCCTCCTAGACTAGGAGGGCTGGTGAAACACGATGTGATACCTATAAGTTCAACACATGAGAACAAAACTACTGTAATGATAAAAAATATACCATATCATTACAAGTAATTTTTAACTTTTTTGATTCTTTTATTGTTCATATTAATTTGGAAGTTGGATTAAAACAAAATTTAACCGTCTGACTCTCTAGTTCCATATCATCATCGATCTAATTAAATTTCATTTTTCCTTTACAGCCGTGAAATGTTGATGCAATTTCTAGACGAGTACTGCTTCCTGGAGAATCAAAACACGAGAAATTCAAATGGAGAAAATTTTCATGTCTTCGCTTATGATTTCTTGTATTTGCCTATGGATTATAAGTAAATAATCTCGTTTAATTAATTTTCTTGTGTTTATTTGCAGGCAAAGTACAGAAACTACTTCAGTACTATTAGATTATCTTTTATTTTTGAATTTGCAGAAACAATAGGAGCATAGTGTCACGGACTTAGAGTCTTACTAAAGCTCCGTGCGGCACTTGACAACTTACTCACGAATCTTTCACGATCTTGTAAGCTCAAGTAAGCTTTTTAAGACTAGATCGCTAAGAGAATGCTTAAGGAAAGACTTAGAAAGAACAAAGAGAGTTTTGGAAGAAGGCTTTTGTATTGCTTTGGAAGATTGCTTACAACTTGCTTGGTTGGATGGTGCCTTGCAAATGAGGGGCACCTCCTATTTATACTAACTCCTAGGGACTAAAGTACAATTTTAAATTACTTTCTAAGTCCCTAAACTTATTTACACTTTGGTCCTCTTTCTAGAGAATTCTACACTTTCTAAGATTTTCTAAAGACTTCTTAGAAAATATCTAGTCCCTCTCTAGAATTCTCTACATACTCTAGGACCTTCCAAAACCTTCTTGAAATATCCAAAGGGTTCTAGAGTCTTCCGGAAACCTCTCCACAACTCTAGACCCTTCCGCCCCTATCCGGACGCCAAATTTCATTGTGAAGTGGCGGGACGTGACAATAGGCTATGCATTTGTGAATTTCACTGATCACCGAACTCTGTGGAATTTTTTTTGGGCTTTTAATGACAAACTAAACGTGTTTCCAGGATCTGTAAAGAGTGTTGAGATTTTTGTGCGTGCGCAACCAATAGTCCTTTGACTCGATCAAGGCCCTTGCGCAACGCCTTCAACGCCTTCCATATTGCTTCTAGCTCAGACTTATGACCTTTCTCCTTCCTAGGAGGCAAGCGCCTCGGCGGCTTCTTTGGCATCACGGCATTGTTCCCTTTTGGAACCTTCTTCGAACGTGGCGGCAGGGACCCTTTCGCACCATTGTCTTTCTTCGAACTTGCAATGGTGGCCGTATGCGTCGACTCCTTTTCCTCTAGTTGCATGGCTGTTAGGCGTACTTGTCCTTCCGTCTTCGGTACCTTGACCATGGGCACCATACATGATCTTCCTTGCTCCATGACTAGAAGTCGTTGGAGGTAAGGGTCGATCACCGCGTGGCACTGCTGGAAGAACTCCTGCCCAAGAATTATGTCAAAAGGATCTAAAGGAGCGACAATGAAGTTTGCCTTACCTTGCCACTCTCCTAGCGTGATGTTTACTCCATGCGCGACTCCACTTACAGGAGTCGGGGGTGCGTTGACCGTCCTGAGTTGGGCACTACTTGGCTTGTAACTTAGCCCCAACCTCGTTGCTGTCGTCTTGGTCATGAGATTGACCTCTGCACCCGTGTCGACCAAAGCACAAGCGGGCTTTCCATTGATCTTAAGGTCGACATATTGCGCGCCATATCCTCTTGGCTTCTCTGGCTGCTTGGTGATTGCTCCGCATAGCCCTATCAAGCCCAACTGCGTCGTCCCTTTGCCTTATTCTTGCTCCTGGGCGTCTTTCTCCTTCCGCTCTCGCAGGATGGCACCAAGGCTCTTCAGTTC
>NW_006239302.1:253097-253286 GCF_000226075.1 Solanum tuberosum | reverse complement strand
CGTTGCCATGACGTCCAGACTTCTTGCCATCGGACTTATAGGTGTCATGCTTCTTGGGTTGTGGCCGATGCTCCTCGCCTTTGCCACGATCTCCCCCACCATGGTCATGACTACCTCTTGCTTCCTCTCCTCCGGCTCTGTCGGGCTTCTCTTGCCTGAAGTCTGTCAAAGCTTCGGCCTGCGTGATGG
>NW_006239302.1:252930-252997 GCF_000226075.1 Solanum tuberosum | reverse complement strand
ATCCTCCAGCTGCCACACCTTCCTTGAGTGCTTTCATATCCGCCTTCATGGTCTCAATCGTGCTCAA
>NW_006239302.1:223634-252125 GCF_000226075.1 Solanum tuberosum | reverse complement strand
CCTATTTATACTAACTCCTAGGGACTAAAGTACAATTTTAAATTACTTTCTAAGTCCCTAAACTTATTTACACTTTGGTCCTCTTTCTAGAGAATTCTACACTTTCTAAGATTTTCTAAAGACTTCTTAGAAAATATCTAGTCCCTCTCTAGAATTCTCTACATACTCTAGGACCTTCCAAAACCTTCTTGAAATATCCAAAGGGTTCTAGAGTCTTCCGGAAACCTCTCCACAACTCTAGACCCTTCCGCCCCTATCCGGACGCCAAATTTCATTGTGAAGTGGCGGGACGTGACAATAGGCTATGCATTTGTGAATTTCACTGATCACCGAACTCTGTGGAATTTTTTTTGGGCTTTTAATGACAAACTAAACGTGTTTCCAGGATCTGTAAAGAGTGTTGAGATTGTCGCTGCGAAGATCCAGGTGCGTGATTGTTAAATTTCAAAAATAAAGGTATAAATTATTAATTAAGTTTGTGATTTTTGATGTGAAATTTCTACTACTACTAATTAACAGGGAAAAAATGCTTTAGTGAACCGATTCAAGAATACAAGATTTATGTGTAAATCAGAAAGGTTTCTACCAGTTTGGTTTAATTCTCCAAGAAATGGTTATGGGGAATGGGTGCAAATGATTACTGTGGGGGCATTAAAAAGTCACTCCAGATAATCCGATCGATCAATGGATTTTAGGGGTGGAGTACTGGCACCTGAGAAATCTCTCAGATAATCCGATCAATCAATTGAGTAGCAGGTGATGGGTTCCACCTTTGTTGTTGTATTTTTCGTTTATGAAATAATGAAGTTCAGTATAGCCTAGCAGGGATGTTACTCCTCTAATATATATATATTTATTTATTTATTTTTCTTTTTTTTTGACACATTAAAGAAGTTGTTATACTCATTTTTGTTCATTTAATGTACTCTATGAATAGAGAAATATATGGAGGTAAACATATAATTCGTCTCCCTAATGTAGAGGTTAAAAAACACTTTCATCATCAAGGACCTAAAATAAGAAATAATACACACTAGAGATCAGTTTAACTTTGTAAAAATACATGAGAATCAACCACTACTAGAAGAATAGAGAGATTTGATTCTTTTGTTATTTGTAAATCACCTAAGTATTTCACTTGTGTATAAACATAATGCACGATTAGCTTAAAATGTTTTCTCTATCATTTACTAATTCAAATATAATTTTGTTTTTAAAAAAAGTTAATTGAAGTTCTATTTTCAAAACTACTAGCAAAAATTGTACGTTACTTATCTATCACCTTTCAAATTTAAGATACAAGTGCATTATCTTCACTTTATTTTATCTTCACTTTATTTTGGTTCGATCCCAATCTTATTAAAGGGAAAATATTTTTTAATTACAATAAATGTTCTCATTCTTTGTGATCCGGATTTGAAATCTATTCTTTGTGATCCGGACTTGAAATTTTTTCTTAAGAATGAATACTGAAGTCCGTCTATCTCATCACATTTTTTCCTTTTCAAGATGAATGAAATCCGAACTACATAATCTCTTCATAAATTACTTACGATAATAAATAACTCTTTTAAATAAATATATGGAAAACAAAATATATAACTTATTATAATAAATTTGTTTTTTGCAATTAATTTAATTTTTTTACACTAAATAAGCTAGACACTGTTCTCCTCTTTTTTATTGCAGTATTATCCTGCCTTTTATGTTAACTATCACTGTCTCTTTCATTTTTCTGTTCAAATCTGTGTCACTTTTTCATATACTCTAAAAGAAACAACCAAACAGTTTTTTTTTTTTTCTTTCAAAATCACTTCAATTTTATCAATTGTACCTCCATGGCTACTGTTGGTAAGAGTTTGTTGAACCCGCATGCATCCGAATATATACCTATTTCCACTCCGCCACCGCCTCCTCCTCCTCCTCCTACCGTTGATTCACCACCACGGGAGAATGTGCGACCACCATTGCTGGAACACCCGTGGTTGAATATTCCTCCTAGATTGATAAATGATTATGTCGCTAGAACAAAATTTTCTCCATCCATCAAGGGAATCAGAGGTGGGGAGTGGTCGAGAACCGACGGCCCGATGAAATACGGTGTAATTCCTATAAGTAGGAGCCATAAGAACGTGACTACTATCGTGATTAAGAATATTCCATATGACTACAAGTAATTTTAATCTCTTTGATTGTTCAGATTACTTTTTCTGGGAAGTTGATTATAACAAAAGTTAATGGTTTGACTCTCTAGTGGCATATCATTTATCTTTGTCGTTTAGTTATCTGGTAGCTCTTTGAATTTGATGACTAATTCATTTCATTTTTTCTTTACAGCCGTGAAATGTTGATGCAATTTCTGGACGAGCACTGCTTACTGGAGAATCAAAAAGCTAGAGATTCAAATGGAGAAAATATTCATATCTTTGCTTATGATTTCTTGTATTTGCCTATGGATTTCAAGTAAATAATTATTTTTCTTGTGTTTATTTGCAGTAAAGTATAGCCACTTCAGTACTATTAGTTTTTTTTTTTTTTTCATTTGCAGAAGCAAGATGAACAAAGGTTATGCATTTGTGAATTTCACAGATGAGAGAACTGTGTGGAATTTTTTTGAGGTTTTTGACAAACTAAATGTGTTTCCGGGATCTACTTGGGCGGTCAAGATTGTCACTGCGAAGATCCAGGTGCGTCAATGTTAAATTTCTAAAATAAACCAATTAAGTTTGTGATTTTTTTATGTGAAATTTCTATTACTACTTAACAGGGAAAAGAGGCTTTAGTGAACCATTTCAAGAACACAAGATTCGTATGTGAATCAGAAGAGTTTCTGCCAGTTCAGTTTAGTCCTCCGAGAGATGGTTCTGGGGAATCGGTACAAATGATTACTGTAGGTGAATACAAAGTCACTCCATCTTGTTCAGATATTCTCAAGAAACCCTAACTTTAGGGAGCTGGTAGAAGAAATTGAGGGGTGGAAACTTGCACCTAAGAAATCTCTGAGATTGCCTTTTTTTCTATATATGCCTATGACATATCATTTGCCTTTTTTTTTTTTTTTTTTCTATTCTTGCTTGAGCTGAGGATGTTAAAGTTGATTTGGTCTGGTTGTCATCTGGTTGTGGACAAAGGCAGAGCTAGGTGGGAATTCATGGGTTCAGACAAATTCACTAGTTTTTTCATAGATTCTATATTTAGATTAGAAAATTAAAAACAAATATATGTATATTAATATGTGTACCCCAAACTCCTAATCTTGACTCCGTCTCTGGACTTCTGGAGCAATAATATATGCAGTTATTTGAAGATAATTGTTTCTAATTTGTGTTGGTGATCATCGAGAAATGATTGATGTTGAAAGTGAAGTTTTTAAAAGTTATGAATTGAAGATTATGTCCATTCATCGGGAGGGGAAGTTTGGATTCAATTTTTACGGTAATAATTATGAGGGAAATTGAAACTATGGGGAAGTTGCATATATGTATATATATATAAATATAAAAATACTTTGTTATTTTTTGAAATTAAATTGCTCTCCCACCATCAATGAATCATTTAGCCAAGGAAAATCATTCACATCATTGACATACATCAGAACAAAACTATTTTGTTACTTTTTGAAGTTAAATTGCTCTCCCAAAATCATTCACATCATTGACAAAAACCAGAACAAAACAAGAAGAACAAAATTTGATTCAAATTATGTAATCGATTACTTAATATATTGATTAATTTATTTTAGAACACAAAAACAAAATATCAGTGATTTATCATATCATCCATCCAGAAAAAGAATTCATATTTCAAATGATTTTTATATTATTTTTTACATTGAAATTTATTATATTATTAGTACTAAAAAACACTACTGGTTACTGTTTGATATTATCAGGGTATATAGCCGTAAATAATTTGGGATGTGGATTCATTAAGGATGAATAGTTCGTGTTGAGTCTAACTTGAGTAAATAGTTTCATTAATTGGTCCAATTTGTGTAGTTTTCCCAAAGATTAAATGGTTATCAACAACTATTAATGTGATGATATGGATAAATTTCTCAATTTCAAAATTAAAAGTTGCATATTCAAACATTTTTCACTTAAATAGATTTCACGTGGCATAAATTTAAATTAATTTAGACCATGAGTTTTGAAATACCGATTATTAAACAACAATAAAATATTAAATTTTATGAGAAAATGAACATTTAAGTGGTTCACACACAAGAAGAATACAAAAAAAGAAAGAAATAGCTGTTATGGGGGGGTGTTGCGAGAATCGAACTCACGACCTCTCGCACCCGAAGCGAGAATCATACCACTAGACCAAACACCCACCCTGTTATAGTTACTACCTAATTATATTAACTAATCTATTTTACAATATTCACACGGTTCAAATTAAGAAAACAAATATTTTAATTTTTACAATGAACTCGAACAAAAACATATATATACATACATATATTTCATTCAATTATAAAGTCTTAATTGATTAATTAGCTTATAGCAACATAAATATGAATTATGATGACTTACTTTAAATTATAAATTTAAAAAATATTTTTTCTTATATCAAGTTAAACTAATTACATAAATTAGAAAGAGGGAGTAATAATATAAAAATAAAATAAAATTACAAAGCAAAATGATGTCGCTGCGTTGAGCAAATGAGTAGTGTAATGTTATCTTCTTCCTCTTCCTCCATGGCTCTCCATCGCCTGCTCCGACCCGCTCCCATCCTTTCTTTCTCCTTCCTTAAGCAATCTCTCTCTCTTTTCCCCCATCAAACGACGTCACTTCATCCCATCACCAACAATTCTCCTTCCTTCTTCCCCTCTCTTCGGACCCATACATCAATCTTCCTTCGTTCTAGAACTTTCTCGAACCTTCCAATTAGCTGTACTTCTCAAGCTCTCTTGGAATCTTCTGAGGATGTGGAAGACGAGGAAATTGTAAAAGAAAATGAAGAAGTTACTGCCCCCAGGCCTAGTGAGTCTGAGAGAAAAATATTAAGGGCGAAATTGCCGAACCTGACTGTGAAGGAGAAGAAAGAATTGGCATCGTATGCACATAGTTTAGGGAAGAAGCTAAAGAGCCAACAGGTTGGCAAATCTGGTGTTACTGATACTGTGGTAATGGCTTTAGAGGAGACTCTTGAAGCTAATGAGCTTCTCAAGGTACATTTTCTCAATTTTTTGCTGTTGGCATACAATTTACTCAAATATTTGGGCAACTAGTTAGGGTTTAGGGTTTATAGTGAATCGTTATGCCTGGAAAGGCTATCTTCAAATCAGTGCGATTTTTTTTTTCTGTTGCGAAATTGGCCGTCAGAACTTTTGGCTAGCAGTTGGTCATAGATTTTGTATCAGATTTTGAAAATTTTATCTTCAAATATATATTTGGCCATGAAATTTGAATATTTTTTCAAGTTTCCAAAATATTGGCTCACACCAGTTTTGGTATTCTTTGGACTTCCACAAATAAAACTTCAACTTCTTTTTCCAAGTAAATTGCCGGTCCAAACACAACTTCAGAAGCTCAATTTTTCATATTTCTACTTCAAAATCTATGGTCGAAGGGGGCTAAAATTGTGCTGACCTTAACTTCATAAATAAATAAATAAAAATTGTTCTGAATTAGTAAACAAGAACAGTGACTTTTTAACAAGTGTAGATGATTTTTATGTTTGATAAGTAACAAGTAGAGATGATATACTAGTAAATAGGTAAAATTTGGTTATTAATTTTGCTGTGAATCTTACTTAGGCATGTTGTTCAAACGATGGAACTGTTTGTGCTTGCCTGCCATTTTAGTTTGTTGATATTGTACATTGTAACAAGTATGTAATCTGATTAGTGATATTGATCTTGCTAAATGGTTTCCTGTGTTGTAGTTCCTTCCTCTATTGCTTAAAGGTTTTTTTAGCTGAAATCATGAAAGCATGGAACTCAAATTCGCACAAACATGTTATGAATAGTTATAACTTCAATGAGATTGCGTTTATCTGAATGTTTATTAAGTTGTTGAGGTTAATAATTCTGGTTACTAGCAAGCAGAGGTGTGTAGAAAAGAGGGAAAATTCTGTTGCTAGTTATGCTTGTGACATTGTTAAATTAGTAATTGGTTTAAATCTGTTTATAGATAGTTGTATTAGCACTTAGGAGTGTGAGAAATATTGATCAATAAATATATGTTTAGGCTAAGCGCATTTAGCAAGACGCTCATTTTTATCAAGTATGTGTCTTGTGTTGGAAAAAGTGACAAATGTTCAAATTGATGATCATAAGTTGATCTGCTGATGAATAAGGGCCTTTCGCGGTGGGACATGAATAGAGTTTAATTTACTTCAACTAAGGTGAACGCTCACGGTTTCAGCTCTGTTGATGAAAAGTCACAATTATCTTCTTGGCAATGTGTTAAGTTTTGGTTAATGTGATAAAACGCATTGGTCTTGTGTTTGTTTTTTATGCCCTCATTGTTATATGCAGCTCAAAATACATGGTACCTGTCCCGGAGGAGAGCTGGATGATGTTGTAAAGCATTTGGAGGAAGCAACTGGCTCAGTGGTTGTTGGTCAAATTGGTAGGACTGTGATTCTCTACCGTCCAAGCCTGACAAAAATGAAAGCTGAAGAGAAGAAGAAACAGGCTCAAATTCTTTTTTTGAAAAAACAAAAACAATATGCAGAGAGGCGATCATTTCAGGTCATCTTTCATTTATCTAGATTCTTTTATAACACTGGTTTCCTAGCTAAGCTTTTGTGCAACTCTCACTATTTTACTGGGTTCCACTTATACACCGGGTACATGCTACTTCCACCTATGGACATGTACGAAGTAATTTACCTAAGGCGGCTTTGGACAAATGAGCACCTTTTGTCCATATTAGAATTTTGAATTGGTTTCCTACTGTTTTTATCAAGTTCAATGACCGCTAGGCAACACCCTTGAGTGCAAATAAATACAAATTGTTCTCCTTTGTTTCTTTCATGATCATCCTTGCTCATTTTGGGGTCTCCTTATGTGCAGGATAAAGGACCGGTACCTAGATCATATGCTCGTAGTCGCCGAGGAAGTAGCAGGGTTTGATCTTTCATTGTGGCTCATTTATTAATTTCCTTTCCGCAGTAGCCACCACAATACTCCCATGGCTCATTGTAAGGGAATAGTGGACCCTATTCATGGGTCCTTGATGCCTTAATTTTTTACAGTCTCGTAATCATAGTTCTGACTTTTTGTGGTCACTGCACTGGGCAAACCCCATCATTCTATTTATGTTTGTTTAGTTGATGTAACTTTAGACGAATCACACGCTTCAAAGTAATTATATGTCAAATACTGCACAGCTTATTAACAAGTAGATTGGTAACTCAGGACTTGGATGTACAAACCATAATAATGCTTTCAGGAATATTACAATACCAAAAAAGTAGTATTACAATAGCGCTCCGAATATTAAATAAGTAAATAATAATTCGTTCTCAACTCATTTGAGTTATGACATGGTGGATCAAATAACTTGATATTGACTAGTAACAACAAAATTTGGATTTTGATGATAAATCACTGCAGCCCCTGCGGTTTATTGTATCATTAACGAAAAACTTCTTTTCTATGTGGACATTTTTGTCTCGGGCATATTAAACCCCTACGTAGCTTTCAACTTATGAAACTCATCATGAACTGAGCCTTCCAAATAAAGTATGCCATCCGCCAAAGTGAGTCGCCGTAGAGCTACCAAAAATCGTGTCTGCAAAGAAAAAGAAAGTTAATATGGAAAACAACATGAGCCAGTTTTAGCAAACAAAGAGTAGAAAGGCTGAAATGAATTTACCCATTGGAATGCTACTAGAGCAAACCAGCATCCCGTCAAACCAAATCCTTTACTGCTGAAGAGCTGTTTGAGAGCAAAATAATAAGTGAGTAATATTGTTTTTGTCAGAAAAAAGATTTAAGAAATATAGCTTCGTGAGCAGGGATAAAAAAAAGTTAGTTTGCAAACTGTATATCATGAGGGGACTCATTGGAAATAAATGGAATGACTTACCATGACGAGAAGAGAAGCTAAACCAAATATGGCGGTCATTGATATGCTGATAAATTTTAAGTCTCTTCCAGCCTAAAAAGTAATCAGATAATCAATGACTTGAGATATGGCTTCAAAAACCATAACTAGAATAATAAAGATTAAAAATATAGTATCATACAATAACGATAAAAATAAATGTAAAGAATCACAAGGCAAATGGTAATGGCTTCAACAATATACAAGATGGAAATATTCTTGGGTAGGTGCTGAACGTCTACAAGAAAAAGGAAAAGAAACGGAAGGAGGCTCTGCTGCTCTTTTTCCCAAGAAACTAAAACACATCTTACCATACTACACATCCTTACGGTAAAACTTCTCTACGGTTTTTTGGATTAATCAATTCGTTGATTGTCGGATTATGTTCTCGTAGGAATTAATGTACATACTAGTACATATTGAATTTGCAAATGGTTAATAAATGAAACCCTCATGAAGAAAAAAGCTAATTGCTAGTGCAAATAAACACAACCTAGTTAGCCCCTCCTACGTATTTACCCCTTAATACGCTTGAAATGGTATAAAAAAAATTCCAAGGAAACAGAGCATACTCCTTGAATTTATGGCAGACATTAACAAAATAAACAGAACTTTCAGATAAAAATACTCGATATAATCAACCAAAATATCTACAATGATCAAAATATAATTTAGAGTTAGTATGAAACCGTACCAACAAGGTTCCTTCAAGACTATGAACACATGGTGACACCCAGAGAGTTAGAAATAATTGCAGCAGTACTTTGTGCATCTGTGCCAACAGAAGGTGAGAACAATCAGCAGATCAGAAAAAAATTATTTTCACCGACATAAAATCTTTATTTGGCTCACACAGCTCCCCCTTTGCATTGTTTTTATTTTATGCAGTGTTTCTTTCTTTATCTTTTCTGCTTGCTCCAAGTAGCAAAATTATTCATAATAAAGAGAGTGTGGAGAGGATTAATATTCTCATGACCAAGAGATGTGTCATTGTGAACTTCATCTAAATTGAAAAGTCACAGGATATAAAAAGACAAATATTATACGCAACTAACCTCTTGTATGACCAAAGGATCAGATGAAAACAATTGGGGGAAAAACCATGATATTGACACACCAGCAGATCCCAGTATTAAACCATTTGATGCTCCAATGATCAAAAGGGACTTTAGCAGCATCCGGGCCTGATTCACAGTGTTCATCTTTTAGAATGTCCTATCAAAAAATATGCATGGACACAACTCTAAAGTTGTCGATCGGGGAATGAATAGAAACAACAGCTTACATTGACATCACAGTCAAAGTTTCATGGATGTCAGGGCTTTCCTCAAGGAAGAGGTTTGTACAGATATATTAGTGTGTTTGGTATGAAGGAAATTGTTTTCCACGGAAAATGATTTCCTAGAAAATGTTTTCTTGGAAAACAAATGGGTTTCTTACTTATTTTCTAGTGTTTGGTAAGTAAGCAAAAAAATATTATCCAAAGAGCATTTATATGTTGTCTAGCAAAACACTATGGAGGCGAGATGGGATGGGGAGTGGGGGTGGGATGGTCAAGGGATGGGGGTTGGGGGATTGGGTGGGTGGGGAGGAGACAATAACCATAGAATGCCACTTATATAATTTGTTTTTCCTACTTCCATTAGGGAAGTCATTTTCCTTATTTTTAAGGAACTTGTTTTCCTAGAGAAAATATTTTCCAAACATTTTGACCAACCAAACATAGAAAAAGAAATGTTTTCTTCCATACCAAACACGCCCATAATGGAAAATTTTATGCTTTTCAAGCTTGGAAGTGGTAATAAGAAAATAAATACAGGATATTGTAAATTTTACATAAATAAATTTATGACCTTTGACAAGTTCCGATTCACTCCATACAACAATTCAGGCATAAATGACTGCGCTGTTTGAGAGAGAGGCTCACCCCATACTGCAAATATGCAGAATAGTTGTAGCATGACCTAATAAGGTAAGTAATACGTCAGTGTTAGCATTCATCTAACCGTTACATTAGAAAGATGCAAAAAGAAAATACATGTATAATATTAGTCCACATAATCTAACCTGATGTGCAGCAGCAGTGTGTGTGCCCATTGATGTGGCATAGTAGACAAGTAGGGAGTAGAATGCCACCTGGAGTTCAAGATCTATCAGATACATAACATAGTAACTACATTCATACAGGCCGAAAATGCAGTTGAGTCAAACAAACCTTTGACATCATTGTTAAGAACACAGGTGCTGCAAGTGTGAAAATCTGTAGAACTTCATCAAATGATGGGATAGATAAGGCAAAACCATTATACCCTTTCTTGCTCAGGGCTGCAATCATCATATAAGCTGCAACAACCTAAAATATTGCTTGTAAGCAAGGAATATTACCATGAAGAGTATGAAAATGGAGAGAGGGAGGGAGAGAGACAGAGAGTTGAAGAGCAGATCAAATTCATTTAGAGGAAGGGAAGGCATATTTGGCGTACTTGGGACACCATTGTTGCCCATGCTGCTCCAGCTATACCATATCCAAAGAATCTGCATAAGGCTATGTCGCCAATGCCATTAATAGCCGTGGCAACTGCCAAAGCCTTTAAAGGTCCCCATGAATCTTTCATGCCTAAACTGTAGATCCATTAACAAGAACTATATTAATACAAAAAACACCAGCAGCAAATCATAAACAGCTGACCAATGCACTTGACACAAAAACCACCAGCAGAAAATCATAAACAGTTTTCAGATTTAAAGCTGAAAAGATTGACAAGTAATGCACATTTCAAACATATAAATACTGGATGAAAAACATTAAGAACTTTCAGTATTGACAGTTATCCATAAGTGTCGTTTCTTTCTTTAAGAAACTTCATCATCAAGACTTCATTAAAGTAAAAAAAAATAGTATCAGGAATGATAGTCAATTGGAACAAATTTATATTAATCAAGGAAAAAATTATATTAATCAAGGAAATGTCAAGCAAAGACAATCATGCTCAAATGTCTCCCAACCAGTACTATTAAAAGCCAACGCTGCATCAGGATGTGAAGCAAGGGGTTATCCCTTCACGGGTGCAGCCATGTGCTTCAGAGAAAAGTGTAACTCAAACAATGATACAAATGAGAAGTGCTTGGCACTTTGAATCTCAATTTTGAAGAGTTGGACTAATGTCAGAATCTTTGTATATTGGATGCTGAAACTAGTTTTACTATCAATTTACTATTATAGTATTAAATTCACATATACTTGGTATTTTCTAATTTCTCCTATGTTGCGCGCTTCACTTCTCGCGTTGTGCTTCAAGCCTCATGGACCTTCCATCTAAATAGGGTAATTAGCTTATTGAACTTATAACAATTGTTTCATCTTCATTATCTAAAAAATCGTGCTTATCTTCATCATCTACTAAGAGTTCAGTATGTGTGTTAATATTCACCAACATTTCTATTTTGTTTTGTTTTTGGCAATCCTTTTTTTACCACTCCCTAGGAGCTCCCACCTTTTCTGCTCCCTTGGTGACTCGAACACACAACCTTGTGATTGGAGGTGGAGAGTGCTTAACATCTGAGCAACCCCTCGTTCCGCTAATGGTGCTACTCTTCTCATATAAAGAAGAAAAGTGGACTAAACAGTTTGAATCTGATCACACATAGAACTTGCATCAATGAGAAAAAGCACAACAGGAAGAGGAAGATGAAATATGGTGAGAAATAAATTTGGGGGCTTGGAATTGCCCGTCAATTGATTCTGTGGCCGGAACAGCATGAAACAGGACATTGTGCAGACAAGAAAAAGAACATTGACAAATTGTAGGCATAGGAATTAAATGCATATGTTAGTGGTTCTTGTAAAAGAATCACTGCAACTATGAAGAAGAAACATATAGATTGCTACCTATACAACCCTATATATCACTCAGTTAACAAAATTAAAGTACAAATTATTTAAAAGCACACTGATTACATAATGCTATACAAATTAGAGTATCAGTAGGTAGATGGTACCTTGCACTTTGGGCAACCCAACCAACAAGCATGGCAGGCCATGCCAATCCTCGAATCTAGCACGAAAAGATATTCTATTCAGATGAAGTGTGCTCAGGTAACCAAGCACAAGTGGATTTTACTTGATCATCCCAGAACAATATAACTTTCAGCCAAATATTATTATCACTGCTATAGCATATGAATTCTGGAAGTATAACAAATGACCTAATGTCTTTATCTGCAAGTTTGAACTAGGATGGATGAAACCCCACTTTGAAGATCAGAGATAAGAAGTTCAGATATTCAAAAAAAAATTTGATAAAAGTAACAGTAGTTCAGATATTCAATTTGCTAACAACTTCCAAGCTCCTACGACTTTTTTCCTTGTCCCTTACCAGAAATAACTTACTTGTTTCAGTTAGCTGGATATTCAAACATAAGTCATCTAAAAGCTATATGAAACAATGTAACATTCAAAACTAACATTATTTTAGAATCTTTGGACTCCAGATAAGTCAGGATGCCTCTTGAAAGATAAACACAATCTATGTTGCTCGGACTCTTCAAAAGTGCCAACGGGTGCAGGTCAGATTCGCCAAAAGTAGTGTTTTTTGGATAATCCGAGATGGGTGTGGCATCAAAAGTGAAGAGTCTGCGCAACTAAGAACACAATACATATATCCATTTTCTATTGAAATTCTCTTACTATCCAAGAGAACATGCACTAATAATTAATAGCATAATAACCTGGACATAAGTATTTGCTGCATTTACTATTTCCATATTGTTTGCCCCTGTGAAAGCTGAAAGTAAGGCAAATTTAACATCAGTTGTTCATAAAAAATACTGAAGGAAGAAGAGGGCATTTCAAATAGTATACATATTGAATGATTGATAAATCCACAATCAAAAAAAGAATGAGATGCTAACCAGTAATGCCCCAAGTACCAAACAATCTTGTAAAGATAAACATCAAAATACCACAGGCCAACCCAATGAAGAGCAATATAGATATCTGATGTTGCACTTCATCTTTATCCTGCACCATAATCCAAGATGCTCAGAATGCAAGAGTAAACAGAATATAATGGCAACTATATATTGATATATGGGTTCACCATATTATGATAACTCCCAAGCTCCTAATATTTGGGGAAAGCAGATACGGTTAAATGATAACATGAATTTCAACAAAGCATACCTGTTTGGCCAATGCAGTAGCAACTAAATTTGAAGTGGCAATTGAAAGGAACATAAAAACATAACTTGTGTTATCACAAAATACTGTTCCTGGGCCTGCCAATTACAAAACTCGAGCTGAATCACTGAACATTTAAACAACATTATACTCAACCCATCCCACTTTATATGGAAAATGTATAAAAGTACGATTGTGCCAAATATTTTGGACATCCAGAAATGGGAAGACTCTACCTAGAGCGGCAAGTTCAATAGAACTTCCTTGACCGATTACTGCAGTGTCAATGAGACTCATCAAAGGTCCACATAACCATAGACCAACTGCTGGCCCTGAAAACTTTACAATCTCCACCACTTGAGCCCAAATGCTCTCATTGCCAGAAAATTCTCCTTTAGCATTAGAATCTACCACTGGAATTTCTTCTCGAACTGTTACCGCTTCTACTTGTTCTTCAGCACTGGTACATGAATTCAAATTCGAATGCAAGTTCTCTAGATTCACTGGAATCTCTTGGCTATGATTTACACAAGCAGTGATTATTCGCTTGCGGTGATTGCAGATTCGGGTCAATGATGTTACCCGACAAGTTCGACGGCGGGTGGAAGAAAAATCAACATGGAAATTCAAATTGAATTTAGGGATTTCTATCGGAATAATGTGAGATTTACAAGTTAGGGTTTCAAGATGCATTATTAACGATGAAGATTTCGGTGCTTGATTGAACGGATAGAAAAAACAGAGGGAAAATTATGGCCGTAAATAGAAAGTTTTCTGAGCCACTTGAAAATTGGCGCCTGCTTCGAATATACTTGTGCTTCAGCGAGCGTTTCCCTAACTGTCCTGAAGTCCACAAATATCCAATTTTGTGTGGTGCTTTGAATATTTATAAATTTGGCAAAGTCATGATTCATATATTTTTTATTGACATTTATCTGACTTGTCAATTTTTAACTAAAGTACATATTAAAAAAATAGCTAAAATTTTAGTTATCTGTCTGAATTTTTCATGTATGTGCACTTGAGTCATATAACTCATATTCAATCATAAAAAAAATAATATTAACAAACACTTCAAACGAACTTTATTCATTGCTTCTGAAATTTCGTTTTGTTACTGAGAGTTTGATTCTCAGGTTATAATACTCTTTCCTATTTTTTCTCCCCTTGCCTTTTAAAAAAATAAAATTAAAGTGCATGTAAAAATTGACGTGGTGACTATTGTCTCGAACATAACAATCCCCTAAGAAACTTTCAACTTTTGAAACTCATCATGAACTGAGCCTTCCAAATAAAGCATGCCATCCACCATCGTGAGTCGCCGTAGAGCTACCAAAAATCGCGTCTGCAAAGAAAACGAAAGTTAAAATGGAAAACAACATGAGCCAGTTTTAGCAAACAAAGAGTAAAAAATAAAATTAAATGAAATGAAGTTACCCATTGAAAAGCTACTAGTGCAAACCAGCACCCTGACAAACCAAATCCTTTACTGCTGAAGAGCTGTTTGAGATCAAAATAATTAGTGAATAGTATTCTGTTTATTAGAAAAAGATTTAAGAAATCTAGCTTCCTGAGCAAGGGTAAAAAAAAAAAGTTTGTTTGCAAACTAAATCATGAGGGGACTCGTTGAAAATAAGTGAAATGACTTACCATGACAA
This sequence comes from Solanum tuberosum, assembly GCF_000226075.1. NCBI lineage: Eukaryota > Viridiplantae > Streptophyta > Magnoliopsida > Solanales > Solanaceae > Solanum > Solanum tuberosum. The sequence goes on along the minus strand of NW_006239302.1, from coordinate 237,222 downwards.
GAAGAGAAGCCAAACCAAATATGGAGGTCATTGATATGCTCAAAAAATTTAAGTCTCTTCCAGCCTACAACGTAATCAGATCATCATACAATTGAGATAAAAGCTTCAAAATAACCATTTTTAGGATTAAAAGATATCTTATCATACAATAACAATTAAGTAAATTATAAATGTAAACAATCACAAGGCAAATGGTAAGGTTATTATAGTATTGATTTTGCAGATAGTTAATAAATAAAATCCCTCGTGAAGAAAAAAGTTAATTCCTTGTACAAATAAATTCAACCTAGTTAGCCCCTCCTACCCAGTAGTACTTACTCCTTAATAAACTTGAAATGCTATATATTTCTTCAATGAAACAGAGCATACTTCTTAAATTTATGGCAGGCATAGACAAAATAAACAAAACTTTCAGATAAAAATAATCGATACAGTCAACCAAACTATTTACCATGATCAAAACATAATTTGGAGCAAATATGAAACCGTACCAACAAGGTTCCTTCAAAACAAAGAACAGACGGCGCTACCAAGAGAGCTAGAAATAATGGCAGCAGTACATTATGCATCTGCATCAATAGAAGGTGAGAACAATTAGTAGATCAGAAAAAAACTGATACAATGATGATGCTTGCACAATATTAATCCTGTGTAAGATGGAAAAATTAACACAGCTTTCTTTGTCTTGTTTTTATTTTTATTTTATGCAGTATTTTTTTTCTTTATCATTTGTGCAAAATTATTCATAAAGAAGAGGGCATGGAGAGGATTAATATATATCCTCATGACCAAAAAAGAGAAATATAATACGCAACTAACCTCTTGTATGACCAAAGGATCAGTTGAAAATATTTTGGAGAAAAACAATGACATTAACACTCCAGCAGTTCCCATTATTAATCCATTTGATGCTCCAATAATCAAAAGCGATTTCAACAGCATCCGGGCCTGATTCACAGTGTTCATCTTTTAAAATGTCCTATTAAAGAATAAAGAAAAATGCATGGAACACAACTCTAAAGTTGTCAATTGGAGAATGAATAGAAACGACAGTTTATATGGACATCAGAGTAAAATATTTCATGGAAGTCGAGGCTTTCTTCAAAGAAGAGTTTTTTACAGATATAACGGAACGTTTTATGATAGTTTTTCAAGCTTGGAAGTGGTAGTAAGAAAATAGATGCAGGATACTGTAAATTTTACATAAATAAATTTAAGACCTTCAACAAGTTCCGATTCACTCCATGTAACAATTCAGGCATAAATGACTGAGCTGTTTGAGAGAGCGGCTCAATTCATACTGTAAATATGCAGTACAGTTGTCGCGTGACCTAATAAGGTAAGTAATGTTAGTGTTAATATCCGTCTGACTATTACATTAGAACGATGCAAGAAGAAAATACATCTTAATTATTAGTCAACAAAAACTTACCTGATGTGCAGCAGCAGTGTGTGTGCCCATTGATGTAGCATAGTAGACAAGTAGAGAGTAGAATGCCACCTTGAATTCAATATCTATCAGATACATAACATAGTCACTACTTTCATATAAGCCGAAAATGAAGTTGAGTCAAACAAACCTTTGACATCATTGTTAGGAACAGAGGTGCTGCAAGCATGAAAATCTGTAGAAGTTCATCCAATGATGGGACAGATAAGGCAAAACCATTATACCCATTTTTGTTCAGAGCTGCAATCATCATATAAGCTGCAACAACCTAAAATATTGCCTGTAAGCTAGGAATATTACCATAAAGAGTATGAAAATAGAGAGAGGCAGAGAGGGAGACAGAGTTGAAGAGTAGATCAAATTAATTTAGAGGAAGGAAAGGCGTTTGTGGCATACTTGGGACACCATCGTTGCCCATGCTGCTCCAGCAATACCATAATTAAAGAATCTGCATAAGACTATGTCGCCAATGCCATTAATAGCAGTAGCAACTGCCAAAGCCTTTAAAGGTCCCCTTGAGTCTTTTATGCCTAAACTGTATATCCCATTAACAAGACTATATTATACACTGAAACATACTGACCAATACACTTAACACAAAAATCACCAGCAGAAAATCATAAACAGCTTTAAGATTTAAAGCTCAATAATTTGACCAAGGAATGCATATTTCAAATTGTAGCCATAGGAACTAAGTGCATATGTTAGTGCTTCTTGTAAAAGTATCGCCGCAAATATGAAGAAGAAACATAATAGATTTCAACACAACCTTATAGATCACTCAGCCAACTAAATTCAAGAACAAATTATCTAAAAGCGCACTGATTACATAATATACAAACTAGAGTATCAGAAGGTAGATGCTACCTTGCACTTTGGGCAACCCAACCAACAAGCATTGCAGGCCATGCCAATCCTCGAATCTATCACAAAAAAAGATATTCTATTCAGATGAAGTGTGCTCAGGTAACCAAGCACAAGTAGATTTGACTTGATTATATCCCAGAACGATAGAACTTTCAACCAAATATTGTTATCCCTGCTATAGCAAATTTGAACTAGGACGGATGAAACCCTACTTCGAAGATTGGCAATAAGAAATCCAGATAATCAAATATTGTACATCATTCATTCAATTTGCCAACAACTTTCCAATTCCTAAGTCATCTAACAGTGAGATGAAACAGTACAACATTCAAACCTTACTTTATATGCTAAGTCTTTGGACTCTAGATAAGATGCCTCTTGAAAGATCACCAGAATAAATATATCCAATTTGCATTGGACTTCTCTTACTATCCAGCAGAACATGCACTAACAATTAACAGAAGTAGTATAATAACCTGGACATAAGTATTTGCTGCATTTGTTATTTCTGTATTGTGTGCCCCTGTGAAAGCTGAAAGGGATCGGAGACAAATTTATCATTAGTTGCTCATACAAGTTACACCATTACTGAAGGAAGAAATGGACATTCTGAATAGTATACATATTGAATGATAGATACATTCACCACCAAAAAGAGTATGAGATGCATACCAGTAATGCCCCAAGTACCAAACAATCTTGTAAAGATTAACATCACAACACCACAGGCCAACCCAATGAAGAGCAGTATAGATATCTGGTGTTGCACTCCGTCCTTATCCTGCACCATAATCCAAGATGCTCATGAGGACTATAATGAGGACCACAGACCCACTCGCAACAATAAAGAGAAGCAGTGATTCCAATCCACTTCATGAGCTTTAGTGCATAAGTCGTCGAATCCCTTAATTTGGGGCAGGAGTCTCCACCACAAGTTGTACGAACAACTATAGGTATGAATCTTGAATTGAATTTGAAAAAGGAATATATGATGCATTAGAATGTTCCTGATAGTTTTTTCTTGCCTAGAAGATTGTTACTAGCAGTTGAATTGCGAGCACTGAAGCTTGACATCAAATGCCTATATTGTTTTCACACTATAACAAAACAGTTGCCACTAATTTGCTTAATAAACTCGAATATTATGGGCATTTGACCATTGCCGGTAAAAAATATTCTCTCAATATACTCTGTTTCTTTTAGATTTAAGTCAATTTTCTCAATTAACTCGGTTAGTCCGGACCAATTAACAGTTTGAGTTTTCTTTTTCTCGCCTAGTCATCGGCTTTGAGATTTGTATTCTACGTTTTCTTTTTTGGAGAAGTTTTGAAGAAGAATTTCTTTACGGTAATTTTGGAGCAGAAGAAGGGCTCCGATAGGCTCGTCGCCCATGGAGAAGAAGCTCCAACTCTTCCATGGGGATACAATTTTCATCACACTTTTTTGAAGTTTTTCCTAAATTTCGATCGAGTTTTTAGGGTTTCTATGTGGAAAATCTGGGGAATAAAACAATAACCCTCGACTTGTGCGTAGGGTTTGTGCCAAAAAGTTGCTCTCTTGTCGTCACTATATCATTATATAAATGTACTTGTGCGTACAGTTTGTGCCAAAAAGAAGTTAGAATCTTGACTTATATCAACACTGCTACAGTTGTCACATGCATTCATCATGCTTCTTTTTTTTCAGTTTGTTAGCAACACATCTCCTATCTCACATATTCCAAGTCGATTCAGGAGATTTAACACAACAATCATTACAACAAAAATAATTAATTAGTAATTAATGGTAATAAATTAATTATTATTGAATATATATTTTTAACAGTAATTAGTATTCTTTGTAAATATTTCTAAAACCTATAGTTAACTAATGTTCGTATTATTAGAAACTGTTTTTGTTGTAATAAATCTACTATGATACCACACAATCTAACTTCCTACTTTAACGGATGGGTAGTTGAATATTGAAGATAATAACATGAGTTTGAGATAGATAAAGCATTTCCTGCTCTTAATGAACAAAAACAGGAACACTGCATGCATATATGTATTAATTATTTGTTAATTATGTCTAGAATTTTTCCTTAATATATATTTTTCTATTAGTTTAGGAGATCTTTTATCCTTATAAATTTGGAACAGAAATGTATTGTCTTTCTAGGATTGGGAGATTATTTTCCTTATATGTTGGGTATTACTTGGGATCTATATATAGTTGAGAATTTTAAGGCATTGTACACTTCTTCTTTTCTTTTATAATGAAAAGCTCCCCATGCTTCTGCTCCAAGAACTAGGTCTAGCCAAACCTCGTTTAACTTTGTGATATTTTTCTTCTCTATTTTTTTTGTTTGTGATTGTGTGCTAGTTAAGCCACTATATTTCCACAACAATTGATACCTTGCACTTCATCTTTATCCTGCACCATAACCGAAGATGCTCATAATGCAATAGTAAACAGAAATACCAACGACTATATATTGATACACAGGCTCACCATACTATGATAACTTCCAAGCACCTAATATTTGGGAAAAGTAGATAAAGCTGAAAGATAATACCAATAGTAAGAATTTTCAACAAGCATACCTGCTTGGCCAATGCAGTAGCTACTAAATTTGAAGTGGCAATTGAAAGGAACATAAAAACATAACTTGTGTTATCACAAAACACTGTTCCTGGACCTGCCAATTACAAAAGTCGAGCTAAATCACTGAACATTTAAACAACATTATACTCCGTTCGTCCCACTCAATATGGAAATTGTATAAAAGTATGATAAGTTAATACATAATTATCCCGTTCAACTATCTAGTCATTTTTGAGTAGTGACTTTCTAAGTGATTCAAATTGAGTGGTCATATAAGATACTAACTCAAAAGTGTGATCTCTCTGACAGCTTAAGTATTTAGATGAGATAATCACACACTTTAACATGTATAGAGCAGGCAGACGTCCTAAATCGAATCTCACCACCATCCAAATTTAAAAAAAAAAAAAGAATTTCCATATATTTGACCCATGAAAAAGAATAGGCTCGCACATGAGGGACATGTTTGAGAGTATCATTAACTAATACTTAAGCTTTTAGAATATTTTGGACATCCAGAAATGGCAAGATCAGTGAGATCTCTACCTAGAGCAGCAAGTTCAATAGAACTTCCTTGACCGACAACTGCAGTGTCAATGAGACTCATCAAAGGTCCACATAACCACAAACCAACTGCTGGCCCTGAAAACTTTACAATCTCCACCATTTGATCCCAAATGCTTTCATTGCCAGAGAATTCTTCTTTACCATTAGAATTTACCACTGGGATTTCTTCTCCAAGTGTTACCGCTTTTACTTGTTGTTCATCGCTGATACATGAATCCGGATTCAAGTTCTCTAGTTTCACTGGAATCTTTTGCTTTAAACAAGCAGTAATTATTTGCTTGCGGTGTTTGCAGATTCGGTTCAATGGCGTTACCTGACAATTTTGGAGACGTGTGGAAGAGAAATTCAGATTCATTTTAGGGATTTGATTCGGAATGTGAGATTTATAAATCAGGGTTTGAAGATTCATTGTTTGCGATGAAGAGTCGGTTGCTGTGCTTGATTGAAAAGAAAGAAAAAATTGAGCCGCGTGCCTACTTTTAATTTTTATGGAGAAAGTCTCGTAATACAACTCATTTCTATTTTTCTCTTTATGGAATATATATATATAAATATATATATATATATATACACTATATTTCTTTTTCTAAAAGAATGATTAAATTTTCTTTTTCGTCTACTCTGTTTCAAAAAGAATGACTTTTTTTTTAATAACACTTTAACTTTAATTATCCACGTGATATGTTTAAGGCCACATGATTACAAGGTATTTTGGTACATTTGATAGACTTAACTTTATTTAGAACTACAAGATTAAAAAGTCTTTTCTCTTTTCTTAAACTCTGTTTCAAATCAAACTAAGTCATTCTTTTTTAAACGGATGAAGTATTATTATATAAAATAGAAAATAAGCTCTCCGATCACACTTTGGAACATTCATATTCTTTATTTATAAACATATTTTTTTTGTGGAACCCCAGGTTTTTCTATTTTATTTTTAAAATATTTTAATATTATATATTTTATATTTTAAATTATTTTAATATTATTTATATTATATAATATTACTCCTATAAATCATGTAAGACCAATAAATCATTAACTAAGTCTCTAATATTCGTAATTATTTTCTGATATAATATAACATCTAAAAATATGTTATTAACAAGTGTACTACTTCTATCTTGAATTAATAATTTTTCAATTCTTTTTTAATTTTTGCCACTTTAAAATGTAATTTAAAATTATTATTATTTTTCACTATGAAGAATGTAAAAAATTTAAATGATAGTTCAAGCAATTCACTTTCATAATATAGTGATAAATTATTAAACTACACTTTTAATGAGTACAGAAATACTTGATGCAATAGTTCAAAATGGAATAAGAACATAAGTAATTTTAATAATTTTAAAAGTTACAACAATAACTTAGGGAAATTATTTGGAAAAGAAGAAAAGATTGATATTATGAAATAAGAAAACAAAGGAGAATTAAAAAATATGAGGGGAGAAAAAAATCTTTCTCCGGGAGTAAAATAGAGAATTTAGTTGAAGTTTATTTTTAAGAAAAATATATAATTATATATAATAAATAAATAAAAGATGGGTTGGATATGGCTTAACTGAAATTAAATACACTCATATCTCACAACATGAGTGAAATACACACATAAATTCTCATCAAGTTTAAGAGTGTTTTCATCACTTCTCTCGATCTTTTATTAAGAGTCACATGGCTCCTACAAGAGTTTGAAACTATTTGCTATGTTATGATGCATTTTGGGGCATATTTAAGTTTAATTAGTCAAATAAAAAAAAATTCAAGAAATTCAAAAACGAAACTAATAGTTTGTATCAAATTCAAAAATATTTTCGACACTTTCTTTTAAGGGCCCGTTTGGCATGCGATATGGTATCATGATATGGAATCATGATATGATATCATAATATGCATTATGAGATGAAAATTGAAGTTTTGTTTAGACATGCGATATAGAATTTTTTGTGTTGTATATTTTCTCATAAACATAAGAATCTCATAAGTTGTAAAACTATTAAAATAGCCCCAATTGTTTATTCAATCTTATCAAATAAACAAAAATTTATAAAATCACATAATAAATTATTACAAAGCTATTTGTTCAATACTTAAGTAACTATTTCATCTAACTTTAATTTATCAAACTTTAATTCAATTAAAAAATTGAACATAAATTGTAGTGTACTAGTCTTTAATATAATCATCCCACATAGTACAAACAATTTTCCCACGTCGAACTTGCATTTCTCGATCATGTGACCAAGAAGAAGAACCAACATTGTTACTTTAAGTTGTAATTAATACAAAACGATAGAAGTAATAAATTAGGTGTTGGAGAAAATGAAGAGAATAAATTTATTACTCAACAATCGGTTGATGTGAGTTAAAGTGAGTAAGTGACTTTTAAAAAAAGTAATGATGTGATTATAAATTTTATTTACATATGAAATAAATTGTTAGTAGATATAAATGTGGGACTGTTTTAACAAAATATAAACTTGTGGATCAATTTTTGTATTAAAAATATCTCCAATCATAATATGGAATTCCCATATCATGATTTTTGAAAAATATGAAATCACATCTCATGATATGAAATCATGAGATAGAATCAACGTAAATCACATATCCAAACGTTGATTCCATCTCACAATTATATACCGTAATATAGTATCGCATTGCCAAACACATACTTAATGTGATTGAACTAACGCATTTAGTAAACTCACCTACCGATGACCCAAACTAAAGGTGGGAACCAACTAAAGGGCCCTAGTATACAAATGTCCAATTTTTGGTCATTGAACTCGCAAGATTATTTTGAAAAACAAGGGAAAGACATAAAGTGACGGAAAAAGAAAGGAAAATTTGGTTTAAAAAACATCTCTGATGCCTCAATATCAATTCTCAGGTTTACTAAGCCCATTATGTCATGTTAGTAAAAAGTCTATAAGTGATTCAAATTTAAAATAATAGAGATGTTCAATAACTAAAAAATTGGGTTGAGTTGTCCGTGAATTTTATGAACAATTTAAAGGGATCGTAGATAACTTAACTCATTTATTCCCTTTCAATTTGTTTGTTCTATTTTTTTTTGTCTGTTTTCAAAAAAATATACATATATTTCACAAAATAATCATATCAAATTAAAACATACTCACTCTGTCCCATATTAGATGGGCATCTTACTAAAAATGTTTGTCCCATATTACTTGAACACTTACTAAATTAGGATAGAATTAATTAATGTTTTCCCATTTTACCCCTACAATTATGACCTTTGGAAGTTTAAACAAATTTTAAAGCCCAATACTAACCATTCCTATATGCTAGGTGTATTTTTTGTAACTCATTTTAATATGCATTGATATAAACAAAGGGCAAAATGGTAAAGTCTTCCAATGTATTAATAATTTCTTAATCACCGTGTAAAGTTGAAAGTGTCCATCTAATATGGAACTGAGGGAGTAACAATCAAATTAACACAAATTAATAAATAGTACTCATTAACATGTAATATCCCATCGCTTTATGGGTTTATTACTCATATCGATTTTAAAAAAAAAGGAAACACACACAATTTTGCACTTTGTAGGCCGAATTCTGGTAATTAATTTACTCCTGAACTAGTGAGATTTGTGTTATTTTTGCCAAAATAAAAGTCGGATAGAAAATATTTTTGTCCTTTAATAGATCTTAAGTAAATCAAATTTAAATTAATTAATACCTTAAAATAGCACCAAACAGAGTGAGAAAAAAATGAATTCCTAATGGTATCGGCTGGGTTTTGTACTTCTATCAGACCTAATAAAGAAGCATGATATGTACTAGGTGGGATTTTTTTTTCTAGAGGGAATTAAAATTAGCATAATTGTATACATTGTTTGATTATTAATTTTTTCTATATAAAAATCTCAACATAAAATCAATAGCCAAATGAGCCATGCATTCGCATAATTAATTCTTGTATAACTATTTCTTGTATTACTAATACGATGATACTCGTACAATTAATCTGTAATGGTTAATATGCATGATTTTAGTTAACTTTCAAATGGCCCCTTATCGGACTTCATTTATTAAAATTGGTTTAACTATATTACAAGCTTATGTTTTTATGGTCTTAATCTAATTATAGTAGATAACCTACTTTTTTAATAAAGAGAAGTTGGGGACATAGTAAACCTCCTACTATAAGAGTAATTTCCTGACATTAGAAGGCGAAAGATTGAGAGGGTGTTTGAATTGGCTTAAAAGTTGGTCATATCTACTTTTAAGTCAATTTTTGACTTCTGGAAGTGTTTGACAAATATAAAAAATAACTTCAAATAAGTCAAAAATGACTTTAAATATGTTAGGAAGTGTTTGGCAAGGTAAAAAATGACTAAAAATAAGTCAAAACCAAAAGTAGTCTCCACTCAACTTTTTATTTTTTGACTTAAAATTCATTTAAGTTTTACCTTTTATTTTTAATTTAAAAACTATTTTTTTAAGTCAATCTAGATTCTAAACTGTCAAAAGACTGGATCCTCAATTAGTAAGATTGAGAGGGTTAGTGTCCTCTTAAGATTAAATATATAGGATTCAGTATTTGGACGTATGAAAGATAGTTGATTACTCCAAAAAAATTAGTCAAGTTGCGTTGGATATTGCTTAATAACCAGAATATCACAATAATAATCATGATAATAAATACTTCATCTCAAGACTACTTTCATTTTTGAAAGATCTTATCATCAATGTCTTTATTACGTGTACTAATACTAATATTAACATTATTGAACAATAATACCAATTTAAATCTTGGATTCTTTATAGATGGAGAGATCAGATATTGAAGAAAGGAAAAATCTTTTTGGCCAGAATAATATTTTATTTATGTTATTTTACTTTTTTAAATATTTTTATCCATTTAACTTTAATATCTTTTAACTAAAAAATGGAAAAAACATCAGTTTTATTTTAAAATTTAAAAAATATTATAATTTTTTTAATTTTCTGGCCAAATTTTCTTCTGTCCCTAATTATTTGTCCATTTTTTTTGTTGTCCCTAATTGTTTGTTTTTTTTGACAAATCAAGAAATGACAATTTTTTTTTATTAATAATACCCTCAATTAATTATTTTTAAAAAGATAGAACTTCTTGTAAATCTTAAATTTTTAATTCATTCACTTCATAATTAATAGGGATAAAATGATAAACTCATTAGTCATTAATTATTTTATTATTAGGTATGTCAATTTAAAAATAGAGAAATAATTAGAGATAAATGAATAGTTTAAAAGATACGACAAAAATTCAAACGTGGGACCAAATGAGTTTCACTTAACTCCCCTAGTTCAGGACAAATAATAAATTAAGTTGCCATTTTCCTTTATTATTTTAATGGCCTTGTGGGTGGCTACTAATTAATTACTATGACTTTATGAGCTGTGTGACTTACAGTAAAGGGCGTTTGAACGTAATTTGAAATCAGGTTAAAATTAAAATTTTGTTTGAATATTGTAATTTGAATCTCTTAAATGGATGTTTTCTTTTAAATATTCAAATTTCTGAAAAATATCAAAAGTTAATTTTCTTAAAATTGTATTTACCTCAAATATAGTGAAAATAATATGAAAAAAGTTTTTATATCTTTACACATACAAATGCATGCATTAAAATTTAAAACTCATTGCCTTGCTAATATCATAATTTTTCATTATTTTTTATATATTACATTAATTATATATAAATTAAAAAAACTTATCTAATAAAATATTAATAATACAAGGAGTTAATATATACACTACATTTTCTAATGTATCTACCAACCGGCCCCTTAACAATTGGCCTAACTTATTTGCCGTGTGTTAATAGTCGTTCCTCGTGCAGTGGGCCATGAACCACCAGTTGTAAGAAGTGGTTTTGATATTAGCATTTTTTAAAAAATCTTATGATAATTAAAAAAAATTAACTTGACTAATTTAAAATTTTAGCGTTTGGTAGGATTTATCAGATAAAAATCGCTCTTTATCAAAGAATTTTTCATATTTAATAATTAATTTTTTTAGTTTAACTAAAAATAAATAGAATTTTTCTATTCCACCACACTTCTCGATATAAATAAATAACATCATTATCAGTTGTGAGTAATGACCATTAAAAAAAATGTTGCTGGACAAAAACGAGTATTTAATCAAAATTGTCTCGTTATGAACAAACTGGCGTTCGTAGATCCATTCGTTGATAAACTCAATTTTTCACATGTTGAAAACTATAGAGATTGGAGTGGACCCATAGTGCATTTACTTACAAAATTACATATATGAAAAAGAAGTGTTTTATAAAAGAGTTATAGCCTGTTTAGACAAGCTTTTTCGAGAGGTCAAATTTTATTTTATTTTTAATTTATTAAAAAAGTGTTTAGCCAAAGTTTTAGGAGAAAATAAGTGTTTATGTGGGGTATCAATAAATTATTTTTCAAAAGCTAAAAACAATTTTGATAAGAGGAATTAATCTCGGGATAATTTTTGAGTGCCTTTTAATTTGTTGTTTGATAGCAAAGGTTGAGATAACTTATCCTAAGTTTAACAATTAGTACTATGATAAGTTATAATAATCCCAAAATAACTTATCATGAGATAAAGTATGTAAATTAACAAAAATACTCCTTTTAAACTCTTTTTTTATACACCACTTTTACATTCGAATTCACTCGATAAGGGAGACAACCCCAACAATTTATTTATTTATTTTTTCATTTTCAAAAATTTAAACCTCAAAATTCTCTTGTTAAAGATGGAACATATCGACTATTTCACTACCATCAATACTGGTACAGTGGTACGCAAGAGATATGTCACATGAGTACTAATGACTAATGAGGGTCTACATATTTTAATGCTTGTCCATTAAACTATTCTATATTCTAACTTTTGTTTCTCACGTTAATTGACAAATTTAAAAAATATATTAATTAATCAATTAAGTGAAAACAAGAGGCAACTCAGATAAGAAAGGAGAAAGGTCAATGAAAGATATTTTCCCCACACAGTAATTTGTATGATAAGAGATATTTTTTCATAAAGAAAAAATGTGTTTGGTGAGTAAATATAATTCTGTTTTAAAAGGAATATATTACAAATTTATAATAATATTAACAAATCAACATGCGATTTGATAATTTTTTTAAGAGTATTAAATATCTCAATAGTAAGGGCTAAATGTTAGTTAGATCAAATAATAAGAATTTAAAAGTAATAATTATTTAATTTTTTCACAGTAAATGATGAAAGTCATTTCCTTGTTTGATAAGAATACAATTTCTTTGAAAAAATAATTTTCTAATAATACAAAGAAATTACCTATTCATGACAAACAATTTCTTTTAATGTGAATTTCGTCGTATTATAGTCGTTGGAGTAGCATCACAGAAAAATTGTGTACATTTTGGTGACTTCTAGAAGACGTGATATATAAATATATTTTTTAACATCTGTCCTCAATTTATAATTATGTCCTTTAATTTTGAATTTTATAAATATGTATTTAAATTTGTATAAAATTAAACAAGTAGTCATGTGCATTCTATGTGATATAATAAACGTAGGACGCTATGTAAGATGCCACATAGGACGCAAATTGCCACATAAACACATACATCTATTTGTTCAATTCTATACAAGATTAAATGTCTATTTGTGTACAATCAAAGCTGGAAGGTATAAATATCATATGAAACCAAGTTAAATGATACATTTATGTATTATAATTTTTTTAAAAATATCTGCCTCACATATCCAATAACTACTTCTGAGTGGTTTTGGGTTGCAATCACTTATATAATTCTTTGACAAGTGCAAAATATCCTAATCCATCATAACTAGTGAATTATTTACCTTCAATAAAAGGAAGAAAACAGTATGTCCACTGAATTAGTTCAAGTAGCACCACAGAAAAATTGGAGGAAAATCAACTAGATCGTGCCAAACGCGGCTTTAAGTTATTAAACATCTAAACTCCATACCCCGTTTCAACGGGAAGTTCGTCAAACAAAGCGGGCTAATAAATAATTAAATAATCATCTAAAAATAAAAAATAAAATAAATAAATAATAATAATAATAATAATATATATATATATATATATATATA